>NC_068386.1:12430272-12593778 GCF_023724105.1 Carassius gibelio | reverse complement strand
CATTTTAACTTTAAACCATCACTTCTGGCCAAAATACCAGTCTATAATCAGTAATAACACTTCCTCTAGTGAGAAAAAGTCTATCCTCTGTTGTCCTCTTACATCAAAAACCTACCAACAGAAACAGTTTTCCATAATTTATTTATATTTTGCCTGTAAACTGTGAATATTTTATCAGCTGTTTAGATTCTCATCCTGATGACACCTGTCACTGGATCCACTGGAACTATTCTTTTAAAATGAGGCTCAATTTCTTTACCTTGTATGGCAGGTCCCCAAGCAAACAGATAGTACCAGCTCAGGTGCAGGTCCACCAGCGTCTCCTCCCGCGACACGTGAAGAGGCCGTTTGAAGCGGCACGTGACGCGGTTGTTTTCAAAGATGCCCTCCTCGTCCCGCGCCGGGTTGCGCTTGATCTCTTTGGCCCACTGGCCCACGTTGTAGAAATGATGGATCCGTACACGTCCATTATCGTCATGAACGCAGCCCATGACATCATCACCTCCCTGTGACAACAATATTATTGTGTGTTTCTTAAAAGGTCTGAAAGCATTCACACCTTATAAATGCAATCCCTCTCTCTCTCTCTACCATTTTTTTGTCAGAGGAGAAACCGACAGCAACCCATCCATCGGTGTCTGCACTCATCTCAAATTCCACATCTGTGCCAATGCGCCTGAAACTCAGGAAGTATTCACAGGTCTCTGCGTCACAGCCTGGTTTGCCATATCTGCAGCAACAGAAAGGTTGAGAGAAAGACAAAGTGAGTCACACAACAAATCTGGACAGTTTATTCATTCATTCACATTCATGTCAATCCAAACCTGACTTTCTCTGCAAAACATTTTGAAAAAATTGATTTTCATTTTATATTTATTTCTACCTACAATGATGTAAATTTTGACATTTGATGACTTTTGTTTGTTTGGGTGAACTATCCCTTTAAGAATAACAATCAAAACATACATTCAAACATCCTACTACATGATGTGCATATGTATATTTCATGCTCCAGAAGATTTGCTTGAGCTAGAATTTCACTTAACAACAATGAGTAGCAGCTTGACTACTCAGATTGAAATCAATCACACTTGAGTGTACTGGATAGCATGGCAGACTGCAGTTTGATTGCAATACACAGCTTGACATTGGCACTATTGTTTATAGACTAATTTTAACCTTTATTCCATCTGCTCACCTGATGCATCCTTTGGTTATTCCACAGTCACTAACTTTGATGCGGGCAAACGGGTCTACAGGGGGTGCAGTTGGGAAGGGGTAACCTTTATGAGACATTAGACACAAAACATTAATGAACTGGTTTCAGCAAGTCCTACTACAAAAATAACCATTTAATGTATGATGTATTTGTATGCTAATACATTGCAATGTGGGAGTCACAATGACTTGCTGGTTATGGTGTGGTTAAACGTCAGTTTCTTAACCTTAGCTTCGGGTAAAGTTTGCGCAATGTAGCGTGTTGTGTAACATTCTTTTATCACACACATACACACACACACATACAAAGGTTTGAGAAAAAAAAGATCCCTTTATGACCCACAAAGGCCACCTAGCGTCTTTAAAATCTTAAATCTTTAAAATCACTAAAATCTTTGAAATGTTACTTTTTACCAGCCCCAAACCTTTGAACGGTAGCGTATGTTGCATTGTTTTGAACATTATACATATACTGAACACATTTATGCTTTTGAACACTGTACCATCAAGTATGTAACAACAGTGTTCAAAAGCATAACTGTATTCAATATCATGTATAATGTACGTGTTGTAGGTACAGCAAGGTAAATAGCTGTACCTACAGCACTGGTCTAGTCATGTGGCAATAATTGTTTCTGTTTTATTATATTAGATTTGATGTGTTGTGATTTAATGAACCACTGTCTGGGTATCTGCAGTTTATCAAAAAAGTATATTACAAAATACGGGGTTGGGAAAGCCTGCGGGTTACTGAATACAAGTCTAGTGCTGACCAAGGTGCTGATGTTGTACCATACGTTTGTATCAGCGAATCAAAAACAATCTCTTGTAAAAAAAAAAAAAAAAGATACGATATATATATATATATATATATATATATATATATATATATATATATATATGTGTGTGTGTGTGTGTGTGTGTATATATATATATATATATATATATATATATATATATATATATATTTATATATAATTATCAATAAAAGACAATATTATTAACCTATGTAATAGGCCTGTGGTGAGGAATGGCATCAGAGGGTGACCATTCACTACATAGTGCTTTTATGAATTGCACTCACATAGCCTACTGAGAAACAACACAACATGCATTCAAGGCTTCAGATTAAGCGTTACGGTCCATCATACCTTCGTCTGAGAGGTATCTGGATTCGAGAAACTCGGAGGCGAATGTGCTGTAAGAATCTTTATGGGGTTCTTCATGGCCCGGTTCTCCGTGCTCTCCATGGCCGGCCCGCAGTACATTATCATCGGTAGGGCTGGCAGAAACCACCAGCCACCACGTCACATCCAGCAGCACAGAGATCTGCAGCAGCTGATGCAAAAGAAACATGACTGGATGCTCGACCTAAAGACTCGATAATGGTTATCGTATACGCGAAGAGACTCGGGTCTGGTTTACATTTCGCATTCCAGTACTTATCCTTAGACTGATAAAATTAATAAAATGTAGCTAATTAGATCGCTTTGATGGTAAAGCGTTTCTGTCGGTCCGCGGAGGAGGGGGTGCTGAGAGTCGCCAGGATCGGGTGCCGTTAATAAAAAGGGCTAAACCAATCCGCTTATGGTGAGATTTGTAACCGATAGTGATGTTGTTTGATAACGACACGGCGCTTAGTCATAATATCAATCGTATACAGTATTCAGCTATAGCGTAAATAAAATATTACCGAGTTAATGTATATTTCAGAATTTATTTACCGTCGTACAGTAATTTAACACGTTATGTCTCCCCTCTCCGGTCGTGTTTTCTTCTCTCCTCGCCAGTTTTGCTTTCAACAGCATCGCACTACGTGTGGAAATGAAGCGCAGTCAGATACTGTAGACGTTTAAAGGGCAAAGAATGTAAAACTGCTGCAGCAAAAAATGCTATTTGGTTAAATACAAAAAGTTATAAACTAGTAAACATCACATTTTAGATTTCAGTTCGGCTATGTTGTAGCGTAGGCTTTGTTGTTTAGTTAATTTGTATAGGATTTTTAGTTGTGTGTGTGTGTCTGTGTGGTTAACAATTTTGGTTGTTTTTATTTTAATGCTCAATTACTGCAGAGCCCATTTAAATGAATTAAACGTCATTATGTGGCCTTTCATTGTACCATCAGATGTATTATTATACATTTTACAGTAACAAATGTTGTAATAGGTCAGAGGTTCTATAAAATGTAATTACAAAAAGGCCTAAAAGTAGGCTAAAATCAATATTAAATACACAGTCCTTTAATCTTCTTGGAACATTGTGACTTAACTTATTATATAGTAAAATTCTGGTAACTTATTCTGTACAATGTAAGTTCTTAATTAGAGATGCAAAAGCAGATTTTTGAAGTTCTCCTTTTTCAACCAAAAGCTTTTGTCTATTTCACAATGGCAAGGGAGGGTGTCCAAACTTGATCCTGGAGGGCCACTGTCCTGCAGAGTTCAGCTCAAGATTGCCTCGACACACATGCCTGAAAGCTTCTATTACGCTTAGTAAGACCTTAATTATCTGATTCGGGCGTGTTTAATTTGGGCTGGAGCTCAACTCTGCAGGACAGTGGCCCTCAAAGACCTAATTTGGACACCCCTGCACAATGGCAGTAGGGTGAATGTAAACCTCTCATCAACCACAAGATGGCAGTGTTTAATTTCTAAACAAAAAGAAGACGTTGCGAAGAAATATCATGTGGCAATATTGTATCATGAATCTACAGCTTTTTAAGTTTGTAGCATTTTGGGAAACTATGATGTTTATACAGAATATTGAAATTCACTATGGTGTACATTTCAATTGTGATTTTAAATGGTATACTATTATATATAATTTTTATATTTTTGTTACAGTGCACTAATCATTCTGAGATTAAGAGTCAATTTTGGTCACACTGAAACAGCTTTGCTTGTATTTCCCATATCATTTGCACCACTCATTCCTCCTCCTGTTTAACAAGCCCTACTGTAAGACGTCATTCACAGTTTTAAGGGACGACCTTTTCTAGCCAAAATCTACTATGTTGGAATGTGATTCAAGAACAAGAACATAAGAGACCATCAGCATATCCTTGAAAGGCTGAAAATAAATAATACTGGAGAGAGAGAGAGAGAGAGAGAGAGAGAGAGAGAGAGAGAGAGAGAGAGAGAGATCTCACTATCCAAAAGACCTTAGATAAAATCACTGCACTCTTAGGTTCTTTACTGGTATCAAGGGTTCCATGAGGAAACTCTAAAATCCATGGAACCTTTCCATTCCACAAAAGGTTCTTTATAGTGGGAAAAGGTTCTTTTGGTATATCCATTTCTCACATTCATATCGTGTAGTTACAGATGCCAAGTGGCACTATAGCCACAATGTACAGCTTAAAATTCACCCCTCCAAGGGGTCCACTTAAATGCTGGCACCCCTGAATCAGTCTCTCCTCTCTTCTCAGGATATGGAAAATTACCCGCTGCTTAGCAGGACTATTAAAGTCTACCTAAAACGACATAAACTTTAGCCCTATCCCATCTGCACACACATATATAGACATGCTCTCATACACACACACACACACACACACACACACACTGTGTCATGCAGTTATAAGACACTGTCCTCCACCATTGGGCATGCCACCATCCCCCTCCTGCCATCACACAGGCATGATCACTCTGTGTCTAATAGCCTTACTCAATTACGGCCACAGTGCTAGAGGAGAAAGGATGATGAGATCCCCTAACATGTTAATGAAGAACCTACGGCATACCTGCCTTATCTTAATAACCTAAAACACACACACACACATACACTCTCACACTCACACACACAGAGCAATCCGCCAAATGTCAATTGTGTGTCTCCTGGGTATGTGTGTGAGTGTGTGATTGACACAGAGACAATGGCCGGAGGTCCCATTCATAAAGGGGAAAGGAAGGGAGAAAATCCAAGGTTAGATAGAGACAAGTATTCTAATGTTACAATGGAACCTGCCTGACATGTTCAAGAAAGTTTATTTTTAAGGCATGTTTTGCATTTGAACATACACAAACAAAATTTAAACATGCAGTGGTGATATCAAATGAAGTCTTTGATTTTCACTTGTTAATTAACATACTAAAAGGCATATTAACAATATTAACAGTAAAAAAATTGCAAGGTTTAAATTTGAATTAATTTATGTAATTATTCAATGTAAATGTCTTCATTGAACTAAAATGTCAAGCTGTCAACTTAAAATTTGAAACCATCATTAAAGATTAAATATTTAAGTTGAAATCAAAAATAATTCTATGCAGCATGTTCCCTTAATTTAAACAGTTTTACATTTTATATTATGTGCACTTTAAAAATATACTAGGGCCGGGACTTTAACTTCTTTTTGCACCGCGGAACGTTTCTCACTGGATGAGTTTCAGCGGACCGATTATATTATTATTATTATTACTCTTTATTTCAGACTCATGGTCCATATGAAAAGAAGAAAGAATGAAGAGGAAAATACACACAGAGAATTTAAAAGACATACAAGCTTGCATTCCAATGCTTCCGCAAGCTGGAAAAATACCTTGTATCACTTAATGTAACATCATTTAAGACCATTATGATACCATTTTTTGAATCATTCAGCCGACATATGAAATTATACATACACTTCCTTAAGACAGCATGCAAAGTAGGTACATTATTAGATACAAACAATTGGCTTGCACTTGTCCACCTTGGATGTTTAAGCAAAATTCTTAGCGCATCATTAAATGCCACCTGGAGTTTTTGCATTTTAGCTTTAGCATACCTACACCATAAGTGAGCTGTATAAAAAGATGTACAGAATGCCCTAAATAGAGCTATTTTAACAGCATCAGTACACATATAAAATTTACGAGTCAGCATATTAGCTTGCCCATATAACCTACAGCACTGGCGCTGCACATCATCTTCATCATTTAAATCATTTCTAATGATGTGATCCAAGTATTTCACTTTATTTACCACATTCAATACTTGGTCATTGTGGCAGGGGGGGCGTGGTTTAGCGAAGTCTGCAGCGGGAGAGAGGATCAGGAGACGAGCGGTAAGTGAGTGGTTTGGGCAGAAATTATTATCACCTGTTTCTTGTTCTAGTAATTGGCGTGGAGAGGGTATAAAACGCCAGGGGAGACGGAAGCAAGAGAGAGAGAGTCGGACTGCTGGCGGAAGCCGAGACCGGAAACCGGAAGCCGGAAAGCGAAAGCTCCGAGTGAACGTAGCAAAATAGAAGTCACCATATGGTGTTAGAAAACCTTTGTTTTATTTTCATTAATAAATTGACGTCAGCAGTCCAGCCGACCCCTTGTCCTCTTCCTTACCCACACGAACTCACAACACTGGTGCCGAAGCCCGGGAAGGAAGACGGACCGACGCCGCCGCCATGCAAAGCCCGTCCTCCACGCCGCTTGCGGACATCATCTCTTCCCTCGCGGTCCTCCACCGCGAGCAACACCAGGCGCTGCTGGATCTGAGGACCGATCAGGAGCGACGGTTCCAGGCCATTGTCCAGGCCCAGCAGGAGGACCGCGAGAGGTTCCGGGGCTGGTTCGATCGGGAGGTTCGCGCTGAGGCCGCCGGGCCGCCCGCCATGCACCTGCCACTGCACAAGATGGGGGCCCAGGATGATCCGGAGGCCTTCCTGGAACTTTTTGAGAAGGCAGCCGAGGCCTGCGGGTGGCCCCGGGAGCAGTGGCCGGTGCGCCTCATTCCCCTGCTCTCCGGCGAGGCCCAGGTGGCCGCACAACAACTTCCAGTGGCGAACCTCCTGGTCTTCGACGACCTGAAGAGGGCCATCCTTCAGCGGGTCGGCCGATCGCCCGAACAACACAGACAACGCTTCCGCTCCCTGGACTTGGGCGAGGCCGGCCGACCCTTTGCGTTGGCCCAACAGCTCCGGGACTCCTGCCGCAAGTGGCTACTGGCCGAGGGAAGCGACGTGGAGCGAGTCGTCGATCTGGTGGTGCTGGAGCAGTTCATCACTCGGCTCCCCAAGAAGACGGCCGAGTGGGTCCAGTGCCACCGCCCCGCGTCGCTGGAATCGGCCATCCACCTGGCGGAGGACCACATGGTGGCGTGCCCAGGGGTCGGCACACCCCCACCTACTAACTCTCTCTCCCCTTCTCTCTCTCCCCCTTCTCTCTCTCGCCCTGTCCCTCTCCCTAGGTCCCGTCCACCTGGCCCTCCTCGTGTCCCGCCCCGGGGGCGGAGCGGGACGGACCAAGGCCGTTTCGCGAATACAAGGGCCCCGCCCAGGGGGGCGGGCCTCGGCGCTGCGGGAGGGGACAGTACTTCCGTCTCTCCGCTCTCTCCACGCCAATTCCCCTCTCCACTCCCTGCCATTGGGGCGGCGGGTAGGTCTGGGCTGGCCTGTTGGCGTTGCGGGGACCCGGAGCATTTCGTGGACACGTGTCCTGTGATGGAGGTGGAGATGATGGTCCGGGTCCCGGACGACCCACGGGCCACCCCCGGTCAGGCTGGCGAGTACCAAATACCCGTGAGTATCAAGGGGGGTACATATCCGGCCTTGGTGGATTCAGGATGTAACCAAACCTCGATCCATCAAAGCCTGGTTCAACCGGGGGCGTTGGATACAAGCCGCGTGGTTAAGGTGCGGTGTGTACACGGGGATGTGGTGGAATATCCGGTCGTCCCAATTTGGATTCAATTTCGGGGACAAAAACATAGTGTGGAGGTGGCGGTTAGTCCCCACCTCCGGCATCCAGTAATTTTGGGGACGAACTGGCCCGCGTTTACGGTTTTATTGGGGTCGTTATGTGCGGATGCCTCTTGGGGAAATAAGGCACGGAAGGAGACCGCGCGGGTGCAGGTGGGGGAAACTGAGCCAGGACCGCTGGGGCCGGCTTCAGGGGAACCGAGCGGAATCGGGAGACTAACTCTCTCGGAGCACGATGACTTTCCCCTGGAGCAGTCTCAGGATGAGACGCTAAAACATGCGTTCCAACAGGTCCGCACCATCGATGGCCAGCCTCTCCGACCGGCCCTTCCGCTCTCCTATCCCTATTTTGCCATCTTAAAAGACCGGTTGTATCGAGTGACCCAAGACGCTCAGACAAAAGTAAATACAACCCAGTTGTTAGTTCCAAAGAGCCGCAGGGAAATGCTTTTCCATGCGGCTCATTCTAATCCTATGGCGGGCCATTTGGGACAGGCAGCCACACTAAATCGCCTCATGACCCGATTCTTCTGGCCGGGCATTCATGACAACGTGCGCAGGTGGTGCGCGTCTTGTCCGGAATGTCAGTTGGTGAACCCACCGGCCGCCCCAAAAGCGCCGTTGCGCCCTCTCCCATTAATGCAGGCCCCCTTCGAAAGAATTGGTATGGACCTCATCGGGCCATTAGAGCGATCGGCACGAGGACATCGCTTTGCATTAGTCATAGTTGATTATGCAACACGATATCCTGAAGCAGTGGCCCTCCGCAACATTTCCGCTAAAAGTGTTGCGGATGCCCTGTTTCGTCTTATCTCCCGGGTGGGGGTTCCGAAAGAAATCCTTACTGATCAAGGCACGGCGTTTATGTCACGTACGCTACGCGAACTATACGGATTGTTGGGCATTAAGTCGATTCGAACGAGCGTCTATCACCCACAAACGGACGGCCTGGTCGAACGATTTAATCGCACTCTTAAATCCATGATCCGTAAGTTCGTTCAGGAAGACGCCAAAAATTGGGATCGGTGGCTAGAGCCCTTGTTATTCGCTGTGCGAGAAGTCCCACAAGCCTCCACGGGGTTTTCCCCCTTCGAGCTTCTCTATGGACGCCAGCCCCGGGGGGTGCTTGACGTTCTGAGAGAAACTTGGGAGGAGGGACCATCTCAGGGCAAAAACGAAATTCAATACGTACTGGACTTGAGAACAAAACTCCACACATTGGGGCGGCTATCAAGGGAGAATTTGTTAAAAGCCCAGGACCGCCAGAGTCGGCTGTATAACAGGGGAACTAGGTTACGCAAATTTGCACCGGGAGAGAAAGTACTTGTATTACTCCCAACGTCGAGCTCCAAATTATTGGCTAAGTGGCAGGGGCCGTTTGAGGTCGCACGCCAAGTCGGGGATCTCGATTATGAGGTAATACGGTCCGATAGGAACGGGTCGCATCAGGTTTACCATCTCAATCTCCTTAAAAAATGGAATGAGGCGGAATCAGTGATGTTGGCAACGGTGATTGGGGGGGAGGATGATCTCGGGCCAGAGGCGAATCTCAAACCACAATCCCTCGCCCTGGCTCCAGGTGGAGATCACCTCTCGCCATGCCAACTCACTGATTTAACGAAGTTACAGGCAGATTTTGCCGATGTCTTTTCGCCCCTACCGGGCCGTACTAACCTCATTCAGCACCATATCGAGACCGAGCCGGGCGTGGTAGTTCGCAGCCGGCCGTATCGCTTACCTGAGCACAAGAAAAAAGTAGTTCAGGCTGAATTAGGCGCTATGCTTGACATGGGGGTAATAGAAGAGTCCAACAGTAACTGGGCGAGCCCGATAGTTTTAGTTCCGAAAACGGACGGCTCAGTCCGGTTCTGTGTGGATTATCGCAAGGTGAATGCTGTGTCGAAGTTCGACGCGTATCCAATGCCGCGGGTTGACGAGTTGCTTGATCGGTTAGGCACGGCTCGCTTTTATTCGACATTGGACTTGACGAAGGGTTATTGGCAGATCCCCTTGTCTCCATTATCCCGAGAAAAAACAGCTTTCACAACGCCGTTTGGTTTACACCAATTTGTTACCCTTCCCTTTGGCTTGTTCGGGGCGCCTGCAACCTTTCAGCGCCTCATGGATAGAATCTTGCGGCCCCATGCGGCATATGCGGCTGCCTACCTGGATGATATCATTATATTCAGTAATGATTGGCAGCGGCATATGCAGCATCTGAGGGCTGTTCTGAGGTCGCTGAGAGGAGCGGGCCTCACGGCCAACCCAAAGAAGTGTGCGATTGGGCGAGTGGAAGTAAGGTATCTGGGCTTCCACTTGGGGCATGGACAGGTGCGTCCCCAAATTGATAAGACAGCCGCTATTGCGACCTGCCCACGTCCCAAGACCAAAAAGGAGGTGAGGCAGTTCTTGGGGCTGGCGGGATATTACAGGCGGTTTATTCCCAATTATTCGGACCTCACCAGCCCCTTGACTGACCTCACTAAAAAGGAGGTGCCAGATACGGTCCAGTGGACGGAGCCGTGTCAACAGGCTTTTACCCAGGTCAAGGCTGCTCTATGTGGCGGGCCGTTATTACACTCTCCTGACTTTTCTCTCCCTTTTCTGTTGCAGACAGACGCGTCGGACAGGGGGCTGGGGGCGGTCCTGTCCCAGGAGATAGAGGGGGAGGAACGGCCGGTGCTGTACATTAGCCGCAAGCTCTCAAAGAGAGAGGCTAAGTACAGCACCATTGAAAAAGAGTGCCTGGCCATCAGGTGGGCCGTCCTCACCCTCCGCTATTATCTCCTGGGACGGGAGTTCACCCTCTGTTCGGACCACGCTCCGCTGCAGTGGCTCCACCGCATGAAGGATACCAACGCGCGGATCACTCGTTGGTATCTAGCTCTTCAGCCTTTTAAATTCAAGGTGGTCCACAGGCCGGGTGTTCAGATGGCGGTGGCTGACTTCCTCTCCAGAAATGGGGGGGGGGGGGGGGCTGCAGGCCGGACGGCTCCCCGGCCTGAGTCGGGCGGTGGGGGTATGTGGCAGGGGGGGCGTGGTTTAGCGAAGTCTGCAGCGGGAGAGAGGATCAGGAGACGAGCGGTAAGTGAGTGGTTTGGGCAGAAATTATTATCACCTGTTTCTTGTTCTAGTAATTGGCGTGGAGAGGGTATAAAACGCCAGGGGAGACGGAAGCAAGAGAGAGAGAGTCGGACTGCTGGCGGAAGCCGAGACCGGAAACCGGAAGCCGGAAAGCGAAAGCTCCGAGTGAACGTAGCAAAATAGAAGTCACCATATGGTGTTAGAAAACCTTTGTTTTATTTTCATTAATAAATTGACGTCAGCAGTCCAGCCGACCCCTTGTCCTCTTCCTTACCCACACGAACTCACAACAGTCATCTATATAAAAAGAAGGAAAATTTTGCTTAAGGTCCTCTTTGGTTTTAACAATCATAATCACACTCTTTTTAACATTAAATTTTATATCATGCTGCACACCATAACTTGAACATACTCGAAGCAGCTTTTGTAATCCTGCGCTACAAGGAGACATAATAACCAGATCATCAGCATACATCAAATGGTTAATGAGACTATCACCTATTAAACATCCAGTCTTACAATTATTCAACTCCACAGAAAGACCATCCATGTACAGGTTAAAAAGAAGAGGTGACAATATCCCCCCTTGCCGAACCCCATTCGTCATAAAAAACGGTTCCGATACGTTCTTACCCCATTGAACTTTTAAGGTTTGATGTATATACCAAAAATATAATATTCTTATCAAGTATGGGGGAACCCCTCTTTCTTGCAATTTTAAAAATAACTTAGTATGATTAATTCGATCAAACGCCTTAGATGCATCTAAAAAGCACAAAAAAACAGTTGAATTATGTAGATTATACTTACTAACTACTTCCTTTAATGAATATATGCATAAATCAGTGCCATGCTTACTTTTAAAACCAAACTGATTATCCGTGGTTGTTAGATACTCTTTAAGCCTATCCATAAGGATTCGCTCAAATACTTTAGAAATCACACTTGCCAGTGCAATTGGCCTATAGTTTTCTGTACCAGTTATTTTACCTGTTTTATCTTTAATTACCGGTACCAGTAAAACTGACACCATGGAATCAGGTAACACACCATGGACTAAAAATCCTGTAAAGCATAAAGCAAGTAACACTGAGATCCTTGGACTAGCATGCTTCAAATGTTCAGAAGTTATGCGATCTGTACCACAAGCTTTATTCTCAGCCAGTTTCTCAATTGCGTACTTGACCTCATCAATTGTAACTATCATACCTTCATCATTCGCCACATGACCAACTTTAAATTCCTTCCTCTCAACACAATTAAAAATATCTCCATAATATTTTCTCCATAAATTAACAATATTCCCCGCCCCAACATATACTGAAGCACCAACATCACTGCAGCACATCGAGCCTCAAGTATCACCTCAACGCAAAACATATAGCAGCTAGCGTAGACTTTATACTTTATGTTGAACTATGTATTATTTTGTTGGTGCAACAGTTTATGTTGAACTCTTTATTGTTTTGGCCAAGGTTATTGAGAGTTGGAATTAGTATGTTATGGCCTCTGAAGCAACAGAGAGATGTTTTCTAATAGTCAGTGTTTCCAATGTTCTGAATGTAATTGACAGTATTGTGTTTTACTTAAAAAACACTTTACAGAAGGTTCCAGCACCTATAAGCTTCCTGAATTTCTGAAATGTACTATTTCTAAATTGTTTCTAAATATGCTATTGCTACACTTCATGGCAAAAATTGCACTGGTCTGCTAGACTTGGTTGAACAAAAATAAACAATATTTTGTTGCTTAAGCTTATGTATTCAGTCATTATTCAATGGTATACTATAAATCCATGTGAAAAAAAATTACTTCTCACTGTTCTCAGGTCAAATATTTATATGCGATTAAAATGCGATTAATTTCGATTAATTAATCACAAAGCCTCTAATTAATTAGATTAATTTTTTTAATCGAGTCCCGGCCCTAAAATATACATTAAAAAGTCTTGCTGTCTTAAAGTCAAGATGCAACATTATTATCTTTTTTATTCTGTTCTGTGATGTACATCCAGTTGAACCAGATTATCACAAAGGACAAAACTTGACTTGTTTTATTTAGACTTTGTTCTGTTCATCAGTTGCTAACTGGTTGGAGACAAATCTGAATGCATGTTTTAATAAAGTAAAAATGTCATAAATAACATGAGCACTCTGGACAGCATACATGACCAGACAGAAGTACATTTTAAATGTTAAAAATAAAGATAATAAAACCTAGAAGAGTAAAACAAAGTAACCATAATTACATAGAGGTAGGCTATAGGTTTCTGTGTACAGTAAAAAAAAAAAAAAAAAAAAAAAAAACATTCCATCAACCCAAATCATTTGCTGTGCTTATATTTCATTTGAAAAGCTACATAGACTTGCATTATATGACCCTCAAATTTGCACATTCTTCAGAGTAGCAAACAAACAAAAACGTCAACAAATTATCATTGAGTGTGTCTTCAACTCCTAACAGTGTTTGTGTACTCAGGGAAAGATGCACAATAACCAGCTTCGCATCCCACCATGTGTGATCGCCTGGCCTGGTCAGCCATATTAAACCAGGCCACAGTTTCAACTTGAGGGCTTGCTTTTATTTCCATATTACGCATATTTTACAGATACTATTTGAGTGCAAGCACACACCCAGAAACACTTCACGGTTATTGACAGAAAGAAAAAGGGCCCTATTATTCCTGAGAGATCTTGTGTGAGGCTTCATTTTAACTTGTCAACAGTCCTTACATACTGTCAGCAGAGCAAGCACTGTTGACATTCTCATCACTCTTCCCCTCGCTTTGAGTCTAGCACACCGAACAGACACGAACACATACCAAAGATCGATAGACGTCTGTGTCGCCCACTGAAGACGGTACTGTCTGTCCGTGTCCCCGGGAGCACATTATAGGCACGTGCCGGGTGTTAACCCATTAATCTGATGATGGGCGGATGTGTTATGTTCCCTCTCCCACGGGAGTGTGTTGGGGTGATAGATTGAGCTCTATGTGTGTGCGCACGCACAGCAAAGATCTCCAATTCTTACTTTGAGCAAATAGAGATCAAGAGCAAGCACTTGTGAGCTTTCAGTTTCTCTCTGTCGCACTCATTTGGAGTCTGGTCACAGATATCTCCGCTTTGTCTGAGTGTTGCTTGATTGCTATTTGACCCGGAGCGATCGCAGCATTTCTCTCGCGAGCTTGTCCCGTCAATCTGTTTGCTTTGCGCCATTTGTTTCCGCGGTTATACAGGTGTATCCAGCTCATCTGAATGGTTTGACAGAGGCTGTTAGAACACAAACACCCGCGTGTTCCAATCAATAGCATCATTAAACGTGAATTAGCGCTAACTCAATAAACTACCCAGTTTAGCAATCTCGGTCGTTTACCCGGGGAGGCCTTGTTGCTCACTGACGCGTGGATCTTTGTGGATCTTTGTGGATCGCAGCAGGAGCTGTCAGTTACTCCAGCTATCCTCAGGATGGATGGCAAGCAAGGTCGTATAGTTTTGGTGGGAATATTGCCGGGGTTGAAGTGTGAACTGTTGTAGCTCCCTCATAAGGTGTTTGTTTGCTTAAATGTTTATTTTTGTAAAATGGTCTTTTGTCCTATCATCTGTCACAGTGTCTGGTCTGTGTTTCCCTGGGTGTCCAGTTGTGGTCTCACTTCCCCATAGTCACCACACTGCAGGCACTACATTTCCCAATAGCCTTCATCCCATTCATCACTGTTAATTGCACACCTGTTAATTGCACTCAGCTGTCTCCACTTTCATCGTTTTCACCTGTCTTTATAAACCGGTCTGTTTCTATCTGTTTCATGGAGTCCTTGTTTTCCATCACCCGGCTTTCTAGTGTTCTTCATGTTTCTTATTTTTGGACTGCTTTTGTTGTTATTGACCTCTAGCCTGTTTTTGGATTTAGATTTTTGGATTACCCTAATAAATCACTGCAATTGGATCTCTCGTTTCATCTGTGCATTCGTTACAGAAAGACTCCAGCATGCCCAGATCCAGCGGTGTGGGATTTCGTATCCGTTCCCCAACCACCATAGAGGAGCGGATGGGGAGACTGTCGAACCCAACCACTCTCCGTCAGAAGGGGAGTGAGGTGGGTGGTTTGGCTCAAGTCTTTTGGACAATGGCAGTGGGGCTGGGGTATAATGATGAGGCCCTGAGGGACCTATTCAACAACAACTTTCACACAGAGATTCCGGAAAATACAAGGATAATGCGTTCCGTGATTTGTCCCAGCATGGTTTGATTTTGGTTCATTCAAACTGCTAGTGATTTTCCAGAATCTGTTGACTTCTGGAATATAGTGGAGTCTGTGAACGCACACACATCCCGTTAAGACATGTGACATTATGATGTGATGTGTAATGTGACACGTACCGTTTCACCAAGCTGGCAAACAATCTCAGCTTCAGCACGGATAGTGAGGAGCTCCCTGATCCTCTGCTGCATACCAGTTTGGAAAATTATTTTCATTGTGAACGTTGATCTGCCTTCAAAACACCCAGTAAAAGAGTCGCATGATAACGCGTGTCATCACTACAAATACAGCATTAGTTCTTAAAGGGGTTTGAAAGACATACTGTAACTTCGACAGAATACTGAAGAGGACTGAAAATATATCCACTTTTGTGAAGATTCGACAACGAATGAGAGGCTTCCAAATAATTCACTTGAAGGAGAAAGATTCTGAGTAAATTGGCGCCAAGTGCTGCGTTATAAGGGGCGCCACGCCCCCTAATTTTCACGCACTTGTACACCATTGGACATTACAGAGCAATGGCGTTTAGCGAATCAGGCTTCAGTATTCTAAGGAGAAAGGTAAAATAAAAAGGGCACAAATTAATTATAAAAATATACATAACCTTCCGTTTTGACCAGTAAAAAAATGCTACAAATCATCTCATTACCATAAAACCTTTTTTCTTATACAGTTGCTGTGACAGTAAAAAAGTATGTGGTCACACTTTCATGTGTCCACCTCAATTTTCTTTTACACAAGTACACAATCAGCACATGCACTTAATTCAGCAAACATAAACTGCATGTGCAGCTGTGTAGATTTGATATATTAGGTTTTAGACTCACGCCCCCCTGCTCTGCCTCGTGGACAGATTCTCCTAATGAGAGACCAGTGCATTTGTGTACTAACATCATTACTGTAATCACAGACACTGATGAGGTTATCATTATCATGATGTCCATGGTCATACACACAAAGAGTCGCACATGCACGCATAAATAATCTACTGTCTGAGTGTTTGTTAGTGTAATTGATGTAGATATGAAAATAACCTGCAGTTCCTGCTGTAATGATGAATACATAATACACTACATAGTAACTCTTAATTAATACATGCACACTGTACAAAGCTCCACTGCGGATATATATGCATCATACAAAACATTTCTTTATATAGATTTATAGTGCTGTATCTCACATTAAATCTCATTATTGCAGTAAAGAAAAAAGATGACAAATATTCTGTTCATATATATATATATATATATATATATATATATATAAATAAATAAATGAAATTAGAATAACAAGGGCATTATGCACTACACAATTAATATAATTTAAAACCTTTTCTGACTTTGTAAATGGTAACAGAGAAAAAAACCCTGCATCAAACACACAAAGACTGAGTATCACACACTACCAGACTCGTGTGTACTAAAATTAACTCAAAATATTGAAATATCCAACTGTGATGGATTCGTAGTCTGAAGCTAACAACAGCAACAACAACAAAAATCAATAGTCTGTGCCTATCACACACTACACATTTATTTTGTGCCCAATATCTGCAGACTAGCTCTGATTTTTGGATTTGTCAATATTGGATTTGTTTCTTACAAACACACAGCTTTCACTTCACAGGACATTAATTGATGGACTGGAGTCATGTGGATTACTTGTGGATTATCGTATTGTCATTATCAGCTGTTTAAACTCTTGATCACACGGCACCCATTTACTGCAGAGGATCCAGTGGTGAGCAACTGACATTGCTTAATTTGTCCAAATCTGTTAAAGAAACGAAATCATTTAGATCTAGGATAGCCTGAGGATGAGTAAAGTTTAGCAAATGTACATTTTTGAACTACAGTACTATGCAAGTGTTTTGGAGACATTGCCAGAGTTCTTCTGGATTGAGTCTGTCTCAGTTTGTTCTGTTTCTTCATGTTATTTCAGACAGACCGATGATGATGAGATCAGATCTCTGTGTGGAGCACTGGCTGTTGTCAGACTCCTTGTGCAAACAAAAATCTCACAAGATTATTACAATTAATGGCAAAAATTATGTTTGGAAATGTAAACTGATATTTACTACTGACACACTACAGCAAAAGATTTAAAACCATTTTATATTGGTGAAACTACTAGTCGCCTAAGACTCTTGCACAGTACTGTATATATTTAAGGCTGAAATATGCCACAGCTCTTCAGAAAATTTTTCCCTGATGTCTATAAACTGTTCCTTGAACAAATCCAGCATTAAAAAGAGAAAGTTTGAAAAAAAATGGAACAATGGGATTAGGGGAGGAAATGACACATCCAAGTATCTTTGTCCGGTGTGACGCCTCTCTATTGACCCTCAGTATCTCTGCAGCTCCTCTGTGGATAACAGAACAGATGTTTGCAGTGTCGTAGCGCTCAGTGATTTCCCATGTGTTCCTCCCTCCCTCCACCTTCCTTTCTCACCTCTCCTCCATCTGATAAAGATTGCTGGCTGGGGTTCAGTTGCTAATTGAATATGCTATGTGTCTGTTCGAATGACAGGGAATGGGGGAATGATGATTAAAAGATTAAATCAATTCAGCTCAACAGCTGCTGTTTGCTGTCAATTTCATTACAGGCATTCAGGGAAAAAAGGCTTCGGGTTCTGATGTACTGGGGGGACTGACTCACTCTTGTTTCCTTTGGCTGCTCGCCTTTGCCTCCCTCAGATTTTTTCCTATCTTTTTTCTTTCTCACCTCCTTCTTACCTCCTGCATTGGACCAGTTTTGACGTGATTGGTTTCATGTTGAGTTGCAAAAACTCTACTGAAATTGTTGGAAATATGGACTGAAAGCTATCCATTAGCATTTCCATTCTTTTAAATGGTAGCTGCTTGGCTGGCGCAGGACCACCAGAAGTTGTGTAGCCAAGTTGTTTTAAGCTTTGACATCAAAGACAGTAGCATATATATATAAATATTAATTTCACACCAATGTTATTTTAGCATTATTTACACACTATTATAGCATTTGTTCATATTTTAAAAATAAAGCTTTTATTTTTTTTTCAGCTCTTATTTCAATTTTACTTTAAGTGTTCGCAATTCTGATATCTGCTTTTGTCATTTGTATTTTTATTGTTATTTTAGTATTTCTATATAGTTATACTTTATTAAAATTTTTAGTTTTAGAAATTAAGTATTTGAGTAGTTTAAGTATTTAAAGCTTCATTTTTTTATTTGTACATTTTCGTTTCAGTCTTTTCTACTAATATTTATATATGCAAATTATATAATATTTATATTTTATAAATAATATATAAAAAACTAATACGTATATATTATACTTATACAAATATCTAATATTTGTATTTTATTTTCAGATTTATTTCAGTTAATAATAATGTTTTTTTTATTGTTTTAGTTAACAATAACAACACTGTTTGAATCCTTCACAGGAAACAGGAACTGGTAAAATGTCTTCTGTATGTCTGTAATTTATATAAATGATACACATTTTTATTTCTGCAGAATACACAGCAACTTTTTAAAGACGGTCAGGGGATATAAATGATTTTTGGACCTAGATTGTAGTTACGACTTTTACTAGGGCAAATGAGATACCATTATGGGTCAAATTTCACTTTGATTGATGAGATATGATAAAAATAAATAAATTAATAAAAAAACGTGGGGTTACACACAAAAAGGGGATGTGAGAATGTGCTGGTTGTGATTCTACCAAATGTTGCAGTATTGATTTTGTTTAAAATAAAAAATTCTTGCTTTATAATCTGCACAGGGTCATCAAATCTTTTTCATGAAAACTGTGTGCTCTTAATTAGTCTCTTACTTTTCAGAATATGCGTTTTCATCATGGCTTGACAGCATCATTTTATCAAGTGCACATAATCACAATAACACTAACAATAGCTGTAAACTCTCATTTCCTCAGCATGCTATTAAAATCATATAACCTTCATCACTCTCATGGGAATCTGAGTGATAGCTGGTCATCCGCTACAACACAATTAACCGTTAGAGATCAGTAATGAGCCAATTCACAATTACACACTCTTTAAGAGTCACCAGTGTGTGCTTAATACTCACCTCTGGAACTTGTTAATGTTGTGTTTTTTATTCAACTGGCCAATAATTTCTCATTCTCCACTTGACTAAGAGAGCACACCTTTGACATTTCTATGCTTTCAACCATTTATTCATACCCCTATCAAACCTCAAAAAGGGGAAAAAAATAAATACTGTGAACATTAAATGATATGATTTAAGGTCACTATATCGCTTAGTCCATGCTGTTGAAGTGTTAAGCCAGTGTGAGTCTTCACTTCCTAAAGAGTCCCCAATGACCTTATTATCCTGAATTATGCTTCTGTTCCAATGAAATGCTTCTATGTACACATCCACTAAACACACCCTCAGTTAATAGCATTGTCCTAAAAAACTCTGGGGATCACCAAGACACCCTTTACAAAACGTTAGAGAAAGAAACAACAAAGATGCACTTATACCTAGCTTGACAACTGCTAAAAAATATTTTGCTTAACCAGATTTTTGGAATGATTTCTGGTTTAATAAAAAATATGATAGAACAGTATAATCTCTAAAACAAAATGCACTTTTTAAACTATTTTTCACTTCTTCCGAATTAAGTTTATTTGTATTTAGCATTTTGTTCCTGTTTTTTTTTTTTAGTTTGTCTTATTGAACATCATTTACTGTTGGTAAACTATTATTATTGAAATAAATAAACTGTAGGCTATATAATTTCCAGAAAACAAGCCTAAATATGCTTCTCAACTTATTTTAATATATAATTCATATGTACTGAAAAAAACATCCATTCTCCAAATCCCATTGGGAGAGCCTAAAAAAATACAGGAAATATATATATTTTTTTTGTGTAAGTTATCTCTCTTGGAGTTTTATTCAGCTTCTAAAACAGATGCCCAATTACTAATAAACATCAGTGGTCCATTATCCCCTCCCCTTCCCTCCCAACAGCTCAGCTCACCCTGTTGACTCTTAATTAAATCCTTGGCACGCATAGGCTACTCCTTTACCTCTTCACACACACACTCGCACAATGAAGTGTTGTCTTCCTCGCGAGCTGATAGCTTTTAACGGTGGGTGCTTTTATCGAGAGACCACGCTGTGGGTTTATCAGAGCGGTCTTTGAATAAATGGCTGACCCTCGTGCCCTCTCTCTTGGCCGTCTCTGTAATTCCGGCGCTTCCATTAGCTGCTGTATTGATAACGCTCATTAGCATATTTATGGTGATGGAGGGAACGTTATTGTTTGTGCTGGTTATTAATCTTCCCTCTGAGCAACTGCTCTGACAGCTCAATCTATTCTGCCATCGCGACACACACCCGCTCACACGCGCAACGCTTTCAAGTTGAACGCCGCTTTTGTTTGAAGGTAAATAGGCGGCGTCAGGGGGCGCGCGCGAAGCAGGACGGGATGGGTGATTGACGCGACCCCTCCTCAGGTGAGCGCTGATCTCCAGCTGGGCATCACTGTCATTCTGCCAACCGCTGCCAGCGTCACGCAATCGGTCCACCTGATTATAACAGGTTCTAAACGCACAATTAAAAATGCATTTACAGTAAACACGCCTGTAATATCTTTACTCTTTCTGGAGTGATTGAAATGGGACAGCTGAAGTTGATGGGCATCAAAAGTGCCTGGTTTGCTAAGTGCGTGTGTAGTCGACTCTGAGGGGAGTTGTTTTTGTGCCTGAGGAGGGCGGATGGGGGTAGCTGAGCATCTAATCGGGTGTCCCAGGTGACTGGTGAATATGCGTGGTGTCACTCCTTCTGTTTGAGTGACAGCTCCCTGATTAAGGGCCAACTGAGGGCTGGGAAGCAGCCAGGATCACCGAGGGGCAATGAGCATCTCCACATGTTCTCAATCTCAAACCACATACACACACCATCTCTATAAACACGCGGCATTCCTACATCAGAGCAGATCTTGTGTTCTTGTTTGGGCCAACGTTTATAACTCAGATGATTTCCAAAGCCTCATTGGTTCACAAAGCCATATTTACCTGTAAAAATTATCCCATCATATTCTATAGCACTGGATATGAAATAGCAATAATCACATTTTCTTAGCTTCCTGCATCACTTGGGTCAAACAAGATGAAGAAGAAAGAGAGAGAGAGAGAGAGAGAGAGAGAGAGAGAGAGAATTTACCACTTTGCAAAGCTCTCCTTTGAGCATGAATCTACATACATTTTGTTGTTGTTGTTGTTGCTGTTGTTTTACATTTTGCCATAGGTAAAAAAACAAACAAACAAAGCCACAACCCCACTTTTAACTGAATGAAAATGATTCCTTTTATATTTGATGTAACAGTCATACTCCATAACACTAATCCTTGTCAGTAGTCTTTATTTGCAAAGAAATCACATTTTCTAAGCTTCCTGCATGGACCTGTTGTCTATTTGACATGCAACTTTCTTTATCTTTGGTAATAAATAACTGTTTTTTATTGAGGCTATCATTTTGCTCATAACTTGCCACGGAGAGATGTTATTGATTGCTATTTAAAAAAACGGAGCAAAAGTTTTATTTATTTTATACCACAAATGTAAATCAAAGCCCACCCCTCACAGCACGCCATTAATCCCAACCAGATATATGCTAATGCACAGGAATATTTTATTGAAGCTGTAAAATCTAAAATCATAATTTGCAAGCGTTTCATATAAGAAAACACTAAAAGACAGGCTATGAATACAAATAGTTGTAAACTAATATGTCATACAAAAACAGTCAAGAGATATTCCTGTCTGTGTGTATCCATCAGGGTATTATTCTTATTTCCTGTTTTGAAACATTTAATGCCGCTTTTATATGGAAAAACTGTTGTTACTACAAGATTTACCACTGGTTATCAAATAGTCAACCGGAAATTAGTGTCATCTCTTTCTGCACCATTTCAGAGCTATTTTAGAGAAAATTAAAGTTTAATTCATGTGCCACTGCAGCAAACAATATAAAGTCGAATATCTCTCGCTCATTGTATTCTCAAGAGCAGGCTTGATGAATACCATTAATTACAGGTCATGTCCATCACATCTGCACTGCAAAAACGTTTTTTTTTTCTATTCTCCTATTCAACAATCATATCTAAATATCTTTAACTCTAACACAGAGAGAAGGTTTGAAGGTTGTGCATTCTGACTTTGTTATTGTGGCCATTTGATTTACATGTTCGCTGGCCCCATAACCCCTCTTTTTATGTGATTAAAACCCAATCAGTGCACGGCTAAAAATAAGGTCCTCATCTTTAACGCATCGAGTGTTAATGTGGAAATGCAACAAAAACTGCTCCCAAACTGCCAACAAAACGGATGTGACGCTAGCGAGGCAATACATCAGAATTAAAGCCTATTTAAAAAACACCCCCTTATTAATTTAGCATGCGAGCCCAAGTGCACCGAGGTTATCGCATGATATTCAGTGTTTCATATGAGTGGAGGGGTCATCTAAAGCAATGGTTCCCAACTAGGGGCCAACTAGGGGTATTAATTTAGTTTTTTTATTTTTTTTTAAAGCTTTATATTACCAGTAGACTTTAAGAGTTGTGTAAATGCACTGGTTAAAAAGTGGGATGCCTGAAATGCTTGGAATCCTGAAATGTAATAACTTTCATTTTAGTACAATTATTTTAGTTAGTTATTTAAATCTATCTAACCCCTATTATCTGTAAATGCAGGAAGTTTTGAAAACAAATCTTTGGCATTAAAGAAAAAGTACTTGTTATAGACAATGGAGTGCAGGTTTAGAACCAGGGGTTAAATTTACCATTCAGCATCATCGTCCCATTCCATGATGTCATTATAAACCTGTATGAATTTTTTTTCTTTCCAAAAACAAAAAAACAAAGTAAATCAAAGTCCGAACCATGTTGTTTTTCTTGTATGTAAAGAAACATTTTTCAAAATACAAAATATATATTTTATGAAAATAAGTCATGCAGGATTAGAAACAACATGAAAGTGAGTAAGGGATTGTAATTTTTGAGTGAACTATCCCTTTAATTGGTTTATAACATGGTGCTTTGGGAAACTTCATTCAAAGACAAAGAAGAAAAAAAAGTGGTTGATTGAAATTAAAATGGAAATGTTAACACAAAAGTGACCTATTCTGGAAGAGTAAACAGGCCACTGTTCTGTCTGGTCAGCCTATATCCAATACCTTCAAAAATAAAACTTTCAAGAGACAAAGACAAACAACAAGGCAAGATGCAGCATCTCATTTAATCAGAGCGTGGGTCTTGTATCAATAGCATCAAGCATCAGTAACAACCTCAAACCCAATACAGCATATGACCTTCAGTGTCCTAGGAAAACTTGTTGTTTTTCTACTCATACAAACTTGTTATGAGCTTCTTTAGTTTAAGGCTCTTAGCTTCCTCCATTGTTATCACTAGACAAAAGCAGAGACACTGGTGAACAGAGCAGGGCACAGAAAACTTCTCTATTGATTTCTGCCTGAGAAACTCTCTAATAGGCCTTTGGCATAACCTCCCCCCCCCCCACACACACATATATGGACTCAGGCCATGCAGTGATATGCTTGATCAATGTGGCTAGTGTACGATAATTCATTAACCTCTCGGTCAGACGAGTGCTCCACATTCTTCAAGGCTTGTATTGAACTTTTAAGCCATGTTAACTCCCACTGCTCTTTTCTTTCATTATAGACGACATGCTTTCATTAGTCGCCCCATGGCAACCAGACTGGTAGAATGCATCCGTGTGCTGGTCCGAAGCGAAATGGCCTTTATTATGTCATAATTGGTTATTGGGTAAGGTTTATGATGTGACTGTAGAGCTCCTCGGTGAAGGCCTGTAGCGAGAAGCGCTGCTGTACCCGCTCTCTTCCAGCCTGTCCCATATGCTGCTTGAGCTTAGGGTCTGTTACAAACTTTTGCATGGTGTCGGAGAAGCACTCAGGGGTGGATTCACAAAGGAAGCCTGTTTTGTCATGGGTTAACCTGAGTTAACAGCAATAACTGGCCAATGGGAGTACATGGCCTCAATGGGTACAGTGCCAAAATGTTCATTGCTTGGAGTGTACAGTACTGTACACAAGTGCTGCTGTACAGCAAAGACAGTTTTTGTTTATCTGAGATGGACCGCAGGAAGGTGATGTGGTCATCCAGGCCAAGAGAGGTTGCTAGTAAGTGCAGTTCTTCATAGTGCTCTACATTCTCAACCACACGCTCATCGTAACCCACTGCCATCACAAGATGCACATGCTCCCATTCCCCCGCAGACAGATGCTCCTTCAGGGCTGCTAACGCTTGTAGAGCCAATGGCAAGTTCTTTTTGCGTTCATAGCCATTGATTGACAGAAAGATGAGGCTCTGTCCCTCAGGGAGTAGCCCGCTGAGGCCCTCTACTTCAACATTGAAAACTGATGAGTTTAGAGAGGGATAAAGGATGTCAGTTTGAATCTCAGCCAGTTTGGGGAATGTCTGTTTGAAGACTCCTGCAGTGAACTGGCTGTTGACCAAAATGCGGTCGGCCATACCTGTGGTCAGATCCTCGAACCAGTCGATGGGGCCGCGATATATGCGCTTCAGAGCATATTCAGTAGTTGGTCAGTAATTGCTTTAGAGAGTCAGTAGTTGTTCAGGAAAATGTGGCGTGCCAAACCCCAAAAGGGGATACATGCTGAAACCTGAAAGAGGGAGAAGGTTTGTGGTTGTTAGGATAACAATTGTCTTGATTCTGACTGGTCAATCACAGCATTGTATGGTCTACTAAACTTTTTACTTGACCAATGTTTATAGCATCTTTTATACTGTGGTCATATATTATGTCTTGATGGCTTTCCTGTAACTCAAACTGTAGCATGGCGATAGCTACACCAAGGTTATGGGTTTGATTCCCAGGGAATGCATAAAATAAAAAATAAAAATAAATGCTTGCAATTCAGTGTTTCTT
Organism: Carassius gibelio; assembly: GCF_023724105.1. Classification (NCBI taxonomy): domain Eukaryota; kingdom Metazoa; phylum Chordata; class Actinopteri; order Cypriniformes; family Cyprinidae; genus Carassius; species Carassius gibelio. The sequence goes on along the minus strand of NC_068386.1, from coordinate 12,568,591 downwards.
TGGATAACAGCATCTGCGCCAAATGCATGAATGTAAATGTATGTCAATGTATAATGCATTTCTTAGCTCCTCCTTCTCATATAATAAAATAAGTTCGTAAGTTAATATTATTTCAATTATTATTATTTAATTATTAAAATGATAAAATTCATTTATTATTATTTTGTACTAGCAATGTTATCACAGAAGAAGTTAGATATTATGTTCGAAAATGTTTCTTAATACTTTGCTAAAGTCCATCACTGAAAAATAGCAGTGCTGTCAGGCTGAAATAAAATAAAATAAAATATTGGATAAAATGTTGCTGTTGCAACTACCTAAAACAAATAAGTTTATTTCTTAAAAATTACTAAAACTGAAATAAAAAAGCCACAGAATAAAAGATACAAAATATTAATAAATACTTTAATATTATAAAAAATAATACTAAAATGACACTGATACTTAGCAGTCAGTGTTAGTAGCATTAGTAGTTAACTGATCACAGAAAACAGCATCAAACTCCTCCCCACTAAAAGTACAAGATAGAGTGTTACATAGATCATGCGCAGGTATACACACAGAGCATGCTGGTGGAAAGCCAGTCACCCACACACACCACGGGCAGGTCAGGTGGAAGCGTCTCAGAGAAGCAATGCTGGGGGTCATAGTGTGCCGTCCAGATCTGAACGCCGCATCCACGAGAGCGCAGAGCTATAGCTGCATCCACCACCAGATGCTCTGCTCCACCTATACCCAGATCAGGGTGCAGGAACACCACCCGAACCACCCTGTCCCGACCACAACCTGCTCAGTCAAAAGGGGGTCAAATTAATGTTTTCACCTCATTTTCAAGCTCAAAACAAAGCAAGTAGATTTTCCAGTTGCTGCAGTACAGAAATTCTAGTAATCTATCACCAGTGTTGGGAAGGCTACTTGATTGATTGGAAATGAAGGTTACAGATTACAAGTTACCTTATTTAAAATGTAACAACAAGTGTAAATGTTTCAATTACTTTTTTAAAGTTATGTAACTGATTACATGTCTCAGTTTTATTAGTTATGTTCAAACATTTACAGTAAACTAGGCAGGGTTAACCTCACACCGCTCAACACCAAAAATGCAATCAAATCAAGAATCTGTGATTTTTTTAATTCTCTTTTATTGAATTTGGTAAAGATTTGCAAAGCTTTCACTGACTAACTTAAATGTATTTTGTAAATAGGGTGAAAAGGTTATAGAATACCCAAATTAAACTGTTTTGAAACAGTTCACAGTAAGTAATAGGTGAGGGTGTCATGGTTGAATATAAAAGGAACATCTTAGTCTTTGCCAGCAAAGCTTTTTAATGAGAGGTGTCAAACAAATCAAAAATCACATGCAAAATCACAAAGAATTTAGGTCTTTCAGCAACTACCATACATAATATTGTGAAAAGATTAAGGAAATCCAGAGAAATCTCAGTCTGTGTAGGGCAAGGCATTAAATATAGCCTCATGGGCTCAGGAGGATTTCAGAAAACCGTTGTCACTTAACACAGTCTGCCTCTGCATCAGTAAATGCAACTTGAATCTCTGTTAGTTACTCTAGGGAGAAAGCTTTACATCAATTCTATGCAGTAATGCCACAAGGTTCTCTGGGCCCGAGCTCATCTCAGATAGTCAAAAAGACAATGGAAATGTGTGCTGTGATCAGATGAGTCCACATTTCTACTGGTTTCTGGGTAAAATGGACATCGACTTCTCAGTCCCAAAGACCAAAGGGACCATCTAGACTTTCATCATCAACAGAAACAAAAGCAAATGTCTGTCATGGTATGGTGGTGCAGCAAAGCAAACAGCATGGGTGACTGGCATATGTGCAAAGGTACCATTGACATGGAGGCATACTGAAACTGTACAGACATATACTGCCATCAAGATGACATCTTTCATGTGAAGTACATTGTTATTAGATCAAAACAATGCCAGGTTTCATTTTGCATGTGCAGCAACAGCATGGTTTTGTAGACAGAGTGATTGGGCTAGACCTGTCTGCAGTATCTGTATCCTACTGAAAATATGTGAACAGTCATTAAAAGGAGAATCAGACAATGATGATAACTACAAGACTGGACAAAAATTTGGATTGCAAAACTTTAACAATTACTATCTTCAATTATCAAACAATTAATCATTGTAATTGAATGGAAAGTTGGTGTGACAGTGGTAAATATGCCAACTTTTTGTTCTGCAGCCATCAAAATAAAAATGTGTACATATTTCCAAATTAAAACAAAGTTTAAAGTGAATGAACAAATAGGCCTATTGTATTCTTGATTTCATGGCATTTCATAAAACGTCTGTAATTACTGTCAGATGTTCAAAATCCTTCATCACTTGAATTAAGATTATAATAATTTCATTTTAATACAGCCACCACAAAATCAGACTTACTTTGGGATCATTCTGAGGTTAAAGACAGATTTAAAATCATAATAGTTTAATAGCTATTATAATGTTTCTGAAATCAAATCTTTGCACAGATATGACAAGAAACACCGGAATCTAACAATGCCTTGGAAAAAAAAAGTTAATCTTATATCATAATGCATATACATAAACCCAAATATGAAATAAAACCATTATTGAATAAGTAAGTGTCATATTCTCTGTATTAAACTACTGAAACATTGGTGTTTCATATTTTAGAACTGTCACTGCAATTTATGATAGAAATCAATTAAATCTGTTTGTGGGTGTGTGAGTGTGAAATAATTCAGATGTAAACTCATTTGTCATTAACATTTTCATAAATACCTGTAATTTAATTAGGCTACACATTTTTCCCAGTGACTGGAACCAATTACAATTACATTTATTTTATAATTAAATGACATAATTCTGTTACATGTAACTAGTTACTGCTCAACTCTGTCTATCACACACATACTTGCGTTTACTAGCTATCTAAATGAAGACATTTCTTAGACTTCTGTTGTTTTTATATTCTACCAATCATAAGTTCCTAACAAGTCTAGTCTCAAGTCTACTTTATTTATAGAGCTCTTTTTCCACTACAAAATAGACCAAAGGACTGTACAGCAAAACAACAAGATGAGAATAATTAAAACAAAAAGAACAACAACAGAAAAACAATTTAAAAAAATTTACATCTGCCAAAAATCAATAATTAAAATCCATAAACAAGTGTTTTCATGCAAGATTAAAAAAAAAAATCATCTGAGGGTGCAAATCTCTCACAGAAAACATGGTTAAGAATACACACACACACACGAGCTTTGCAGATAAGGTTAACAATGTTTTTATCAGAAGATTAATCTTAATCACATCAGGTATCTCATGTCACTGTGTGTTACAACAATCTGTCATAAGCTCTAATTTCTTCTATTATGTTATTACAGTCCTGCAATATTTAATGTCTGCAGCTGGACACGTGAATTCAGAGCTGGAAAAAAAAATCAGTATTCTTTCTCAATGTCATATATTTAGTAAAACATAAGTCTAGACTCAGTATTTACCCTGCTAAGTTACATAGTACTAAGCAGTAACACTGTAACAACATATATCTCATAGTTTTGTTTACACTTACAGTATCAGTTAACCATACAAAATGTTTTAAAATATTCTTTTGAGAAAGCACTCACCTGTACCCTTACGTTTACTGAAACTAACTGTAACTGTATGAATGATCATATATGGCTCAAAGCTTGCGATTTTGTGAAACTGGCTTCCTGATTGAGCCAAAATGTCTGCCCAACTCTAGTCTGGTCACATCATCCATCCATCGCACATGACACGTCACTGCACTCCGTTGAACAGCCTTTGAATTTTCCCAAAATCAATTCTGTAGCTAAGCTACAATTGGTGAAATTCTTTGTTTTTATTATGATATGTTTTGACGTTTCATTGCAAATCGAGGCTCAGAAACCAGCCTAAATGTGTTCAAATGGAATGCGCTGGATCACAATTCCGATCAGGCACGCTAAGGGTTCCTATTTATATAAACCATAGTGGTGATTAGGCACAATTTAACTGGAGGGTGGCGGTAGTGCGCTAAGTTAGTCCGCATCCGCCGTTAAACAACCAAAGAAGAAGAAGAAGGGTTCCTATGAGGGTCCTTTCTACGGCTGTCGTGGCCTTCTCAGTGAAACGTCATCAATAGGCTCCCTCTTGTTGTAGTGGTTTTGGTCGGCAGGAGTTCAGTCACAGAGGCAGTCAGCTAGATTCATTCTTTTTACCCACAGCGTCCTAAGCATATACTATTAAACAAAATGGTAAGTTTCTTAATGCAGCCTTTGGTAGTTGTATAGCTTTATAGTAAGTGTTTTGCGCGTGTAAACCATTATATCTGGATTGCTATCTGGTAGCCAGTCATGCTCTGTAGTAATGTACAGTTACCGTTATTGGAATAATTAACATAGTTCTGTTATTTATTTACTAAGCAGACGCTTAGATTTGATTTTTAATCACTGGAATTGGGGTTTTGGATAATATTTCGTTACGTGCCAGTAGATTTATATTCAAAGTTTGTAGGGTTCGTTCACGTTCACGTTTGGGAGACGTGGCTCTTTCGAACGCCACACCAACTCGTCAGTCTAAACCTGACACATTCTCTTAGCGTGAATATTAACTTCACTATAAACTATATGTTGCATTATCTCACTATTATGTAAGTTTGAACGTCTAGTAATATGTATATATTTTTTTTCAGCCTGGACCCGCAGTCAGTGCTACAAATGTTGGTGCCTCCAGCCGTTCCCCCAGTAAGAGCGTGGCCCCCCGCACCGCTGGGACCTCAGTCAGACAGAGGTGAGGACCTCACAAGATCAGATTTGTTTGGGTGTTAATACACCATCAAACTGAATCAAAGAGCTTTCTTTGTATGTCTGCAATTTGATCAGCAGACCCATAATGATATTGTTTAGTTAGAACTCTATAAATCACAGTGGACTGTTGATGTCTTAATCAGTGTTTTGTCCTGTGAATTTGACATCATCATTGTTTGATTTAATTAATCGTTTGACATGTTTATTCAGTTTGAGTTTTTGATATTATCTGACACTTTAATTTATGAATTTAAGCAGATAGATTTTTGTTGTTGTTTTTTTCTTAGGAAAGCCCCTAGCAGTGGTGCTCGCAGTGCAGGCAGATCCACAGCATCAGCTGGCACTGGAGGGATGTGGCGCTTTTACACTGAGGACTCACCAGGACTTAAAGTGTGAGTACTCACACAGAATGTTTAATACATTTACTCAGAGATTTAAAAAAAAAACAAGCTAGACCATATTGGCGATGCAATATAGCCAAGAGATTTTGCATATCTTGAACAGTTTGGCTGTGGCAAGGAAATTAAATTATGGCGAGGAACAGGTAGTGTACAGTGGTGTGAAAAAGCGTTGGCTCCATTCCTGATTTATTTTTTTGTTTGTTACAATATTTCAGATCATCAAACAAATTTAAATATTAGCCACAGATAACACAAGTAAACACAACATGCAGTTTTTAAATGAAGGTTTTTATTATTAAGGGAAAACAAAATCCAAAACTACATGGCCCTGTTTGAATAAGTGTTTTCATGACTCCACCCTAAGAAAGAGACTGGGCTAAAGTAGTCTGCATGGCAGAGTTCCAAGATGAAAACTCCTGCTGAGCAAAAAGAACATAAAGGCTCATCTCAGTTTTGCCAGAAAACATCTTGATGATCCCCAAGACTTTAGGTAAAAGACTCTGTGGACTGATAAGGCAAAAGTTGAACTTTTTGGAAGGTGTGTCTCCCATTACGTTTGCTGTAAAAGTAACACCGCATTTCAGAAAAAAGAAAAAGAACATAATACAAACAGTAAAATATGGTGGTGGTGGTAGTGTGATGGTCTGGGGCTGTTATGCTGCATCAGGAAATGGAAAGACTTGATGTGATAAATGGAACCATGAATTCTGCTGTTTACCAAAAAATCCTGAAGGACAATGTCTGGCCATCTGTTCGCGACCAGGACAATGATCCAAAACACACCAGCAAGTCCACCTCTGAATAGCTAAAGAAATAAAAAAATGAAGACTGGAGTGGCCTAGTCAAAGTCCTGACCTGAATCCTACTGAGATGCTGTGGCATGTCCTTAAAGGCGGGTCATGATCAAACCCTCTAATGTGGCTCCATTACTACAATTCTGCATGGATGAGTGGACTAAAATTCCTCCACAGCGCTGTAACAGACTCATTGCAAGTTATCGCACACACTTGATTGCAGTTGTTGCTGCTAAGAGTGGCCCAATCACTTATTAGGTTTGGGGGGCAAACATGCAAAAAAGCGCTTGATGTCATTTGTGTTTTTTTCCAAGCTGATTCGGTGGTTGCCTAGGAACATAAAAAACGCAGGACACAGCTCTTTTATATATTGTTGTGTGTGTGTTTCACACTTGATGTTATAGTGTAACCCTTTCATTCCTGTAACCCTTAAAACCACACTCCTAGAGGATTACTGTAAATGCATGTGTCTGCTGTGCACATTTGTCCTGATGCCACTGTGGTGTTCCTGATGCACTGGTGGCTTTGGCCTGTCATTGCTGCTTGTAGCTATATTTCTTCTCCAAAGTGAACCGCATTTTTGAGAGCCTAAACATGCTCAAACTTAAGATTATTTTTGAAAATGTTATTAATATTTTTAGCAGAGGTTTTCATAATAAAATTCTTACAAACAGTGACGTGAGGACAGTTTTGGAAAACAATTATTTTGATATTTAACTGGCATGTATTTTAAAATAAACTGTAAAAATAAAGGAATTAAAAATTACAGGTACACTCAGACAATTTAGATTTAAATTGTTGAATTACAAAGACATGTTTACAGGCTGAGCAGTTTTCTTTTTTGTTTTTATTCATTTTTTTTTGTAATAAGATTTTGCTATGTAATGTTGTATACAGTCTTTTTTTTCTTGTTAGTCATTATGATTTGTTTTTTAACAAAAGGCTCTGTGGTGGGGTGGAGGGGGGGGGGGGGTCTGCTAGCTATGAAATCATGTTATTTTTTTATTTCTTAATTTAAGGACAAACTAAGGTTACGATTTGAGAATTAATGTGTAAAGAACTAACACTGGTGCTCATTTTTAATTCATTCCCTCAACTCAACAGGAAGTGACATGAAAGGGAGGGGCAGAGGGTTCTGGGAGGTTTAGCATTTATAAGGATAAACATGAAATTTTAACGACAGGAAATTGGCCTCGTGGGCTCAACCTCCGTCTTTATTTGATGTCTCCCCTGCCGTTTCCCCTCCTACAGCTGTGTGTGTTTGCTGTATTTAGCGCCATTCTGCCTCTGCAGCTAATTTCTATAATGGTATTTTCTTATGGAGCAATTTTTCCACTTTTTTGTTTTTGTTTAAAGCACTGTTTTACATGGTAAATGTTACATCTGTTCATTCCATATGTCCGCATTAGCTGAGCATGTCAGAATGGATTTACAGTGGCAGTGTTTACAGTCAAGAGTCTCTTAGAGTAGGAGAGTCTGTGTGGAGTTATGTGTGTGAAGTATTTTTCACTCTAGGATTCGTGTGTCTGTGTGTTTTGAGCTTAATTAAAGTTCCGTCAGAAAAGGTCACATCAATTAAAGCCTGAGGGGTGGGCCTTCAGTCAGCATAGTTACGTGGCTGCCTAGCGACTCAAGGGATGGACAGTTCCTCCTTTAATAAAGCCCCACATTTTCCGACTAGCTCGTTAACTGTATCCAACTGGCCAGCATTTAGAATCCTAATTACCCCGTCTTCTGTCACGTGATCAAAATGAGCAGCCCTGATTGGCCCACTGGGAGGAAATTTGCGCTGCACTTTATTTAAATCCCCCTATTATTGTAACTGAAATTTGAGAAATCTTTACTGAGTTTGGTCTATCCTATTTTCTTTATTATTATTTAATGACCCTAAGGAGATTTGGCAGTAATTCCATCTATTTCTCTTTCTCCTTTGTTGCAGTGGTCCAGTACCAGTTTTAGTGATGAGTCTGCTCTTTATAGCATCTGTATTCATGCTGCACATCTGGGGAAAATACACCCGCTCCTAAACCTGCACCTCTGGACTCCGACCCTGAAACCTGTCACTGAATCTTAAGCCATTGGATTTGGACCAAACTCTGACTATCAACACCCCCAATCCCTTTTCCTTTTATAAAACCTCCATTTCAAGGGGTTTTCACCCCCACAGAAGTTTACCCAGCCACTACAACCATTTGATAATTTAAAAAGCATCCGTTTTTTTTCTTCTTTTCACAACAGATCAGGACTTTTTTTTTTTTGTTAAACATTTGTTCAAACTAATATGTAAAATTGTACAATAAAATGCCGTAAAATAACACTGTTGTTGTTTTTTCATCTACGTACAGTGGGGGGAAAAAGAAAGGGTGTGATTTGCATCAGAGGGTGTAATTTGCATATCTTCAGTTTGTGACATAAAAAGGGATTGTATGCAAATGTGCATTCCAGACATGCAGAGTTGGTGCACAAACCACACCAGCTACACCCGTCTCTGAGCGTGATGCAATATTTGTTATTTCCCTAATTCCATTGAACCTGCTGCTACTTCCCATAAACCCAGATTTTCTCTGCAACACAAATATATACAATGGTAATCTTAAAAGCTGAGAATTTCTTTAAATCAGAGATATTAATATTTTAACGGCGAAGTAGGTGGTTTTGATTTAAAAGGCCTGTAGATGTCATATTTGTATATTCCTGATCTGTACTAAGTTGATTGGGTTCTTTCCAGTTTTTAACAGTTTCTCGGCATTCCAGAAACTAGTAAATCTGTATCTGCAGGCCAGGCATAGAGTTTCAGTTCTGAGCTGAAAATGGAGCTGTTTAACTGGTCTGTAATGTTACAATGATACAAGCACGAAGTTCGTTCAACGTAAATGAGTTGTGGTTGATACTAGAACTGTTTAAAGAACAGGCAAGTGCCTATTAAAATATTTGTAGTGACACAGAGTTGAAATATGCACGCTATATGAGTTACCGAGGGACTCGCTTTGTGCAGTTCTACGGTTTGTCATTTACCTCAGTGTATGTCGTAATGTTTTTTTGCTAAAGGGCAGACAGTTTACCTCAAATAAAAATGTTTAATTCTTCAGAATTACTCTTCTGGTTTATGTGAAATGTTTTTTGCTGATAAATCTACAAATACATTTGAAGACGCAGTTGTTGAATTGTTATTTATAGAACCGAAAATCAATCACGATTAGCCTGTAGGAGGCGCTGTGACCCGCTCTTACAAGTGAAGCAGCCTCTCCGTGTCTATGCGAGTCTGTGTTCTTCATTATTCATGTCCTAACAGAGAGTAAGGTTTCCCTCTGGTTCACTCTTAATCCCAACAGCTAACAACGCAGTCAGAATTATTCAGTATCATCTTAAAAATGGATCCATGTGGGCAGAAACTGGTGCATTTGAATGTGTATGAGAGATTTCATGCAGTGTGTTTTAATTGTCTACTGGGCTCAGTGTGCTACCTTAGGCCGAGATCCAGTGTTTATGATTAATGCATTAACATAAAATTGCATACAGTATACAACACACAAATATACAGTACAGTCAACAGCACATTTAAGAACAGTGTCTTGTAACTTGAGAAATTATATTTTTTTTAAATAATATTTGTAAAATGTTTTCTTACTTTTTTTTTATATATATATATATTGCACCATTAGTATATTTGTTCCACACAAATGTGTTCCCAATAGCATATTAATGGACTGTGTCACACTGAAAAGCTGATGTGTTTAGATGAGCATGTTCACAGCTCAAGACTCAGTTTTTTTCTCTGTTCATATATTTTTCTTTCTTTTTTTTTTCTCTTCTTGTAACCATTTCCTGAGCTCTAACCACTGCCTGTTTAGAGGGACAGCCCCAGAGAAACACACTCACAGATATCACACACAAGAGCTGCATGCAGAAGTCTCATATACACGGTTTCAAAAGGCCATATGGCTCATCTTCAATGCAGACAACTTTCTTTCTCTTTCTGTCTCACTCATACACACATATATACAGACTTGTTTCCTCGTTTCCTCAGAGGACACACGCGGTCAAGCGTTCACCACTGTCCTTTAGTGATACCACTTTCAACACGTTCTCTGTATCAATTCAGTTATATACCTTCAGTTAGAATTCAAATTAGAATTACAATTATTTCAAGTGAAAGGGAGTGATGTGGAGGAAACCGTAAGTGGAGCGGATCTGTTTGGAAATCCCAGGTTGGCAGTGGCAAGTCAAGGTGGAAATGCAGGTTTAGTTCATCTTGAGAGGATGTGGTTCAGGAAAGAGCACAGTTTGTCTCCCGCCCCCAAAAAGTCGGTAAGGTGGACCCTTCCACTTGGGGAAATTCTGTGTAATATTGGAACAGGAAAGAGAGGGGAGTGGTCAGGTCTAAATTCAGGTCTAAACGGGGTCCAAAATGCTTTGTGATCCGATGATTCAGACCACAGTTGAAGGTAGACAGAAACGCATGTTACAACACTGCATTCTTAGTGTAAATACTAATATGCTGTTCATTAAAACTGTGCCTATGAAAGTGTCAGACATCCATTGTGCTATTAAACATTGTCAGTAACACATGGCCAATATAAAAACATTTTCCCGTAATGGAACACCTGAGATGGATGATGATATCAGGTGCAAACAGGCCTGGTCATGCTCAGCTTTGATCTGCCCACTTTAAACCATTCTGTCAAAACAAAACAGGCTTCATACCATTCATTATTTCAACAGTTATTTGAAACACTGTAGAAATGCATTTACATGCACAGTAACCCAGGTGTGTCACACATTACAGCAGAATCTTTGACATGTGACTGTCTAACTATACAAAAAGTGAAATAAAAACACAAGTGCAGTTTGCCTTCTTGAAAGGGAAATATAGTGTGAGGACGGGTTTGTAATCCAGGAGGTGATGATATGGTGACATTCTCATAAGTAGAGCAAGAGACACAGCGGTAGCAAGCCACTCCTTGTCTGTGGGAAGTCAGCCTCCTGCATTCTTACATTTTTGGACTTACATAACGAACTGTATTGTGCCAAGGAGATACACTGTTCTTAAGAAATAGATAAGAAGCACAGAATTGTTACCCTAAATGTTCATGCGTCTGCTCACATTAGACATCTATGGGAATTCTTTATCATAGATTCATATAGATATGGGTGATTTTTTGTCTCGACTCCTTCAAACCATTTTAAATGTGTTGGAATAAGAACCTGATAAAGGGCTACAAATATTTCCGAAATATTTCTGCAAGATGTCACTTCTGATCTTCAAACACTATACAACTATACAAACACTCTATTATTAACTAAACAACTGTAATATGACTAAATATAAAAAAGTTTTCTGTAAAATTGCTCTGTAGAATGTTTGGTATAATAACATCAAAACTGGGCAAAGTGTATTTCTTTATGTATTAATTTATTAAAAGTTTAGGCAAAATCACTGCATAAACATATAATGTTTATGTTCTTTTATGTTTTATTTTTTATATAAATGTACTGCAGAGGGAAAGTTAAGAAGTCTGGGTCAGGGACAAATCCAAAATAAAAAATGTTGTTGTCTTTAATTGAAAAACCTCCCATAGCTCACACCCTTCGTGGTTATGACACCTTCACCTATTTATGGTTCAGAATGAAGTGTTTAAAGTCAGAAAGAAAGCTGATTGCTGTTCTCCTTCATTAATCGCTCTCTTTGATCTGTGAGTCTCTGATGTTTGGGTGTATTTCTGTTTCGGTCTCAGTCTCTGTCCATTCGTGCCTCATGTGCACGGTGTGTGTTTGTCTGGCAGTGTAGCTAGAGTGTATGGCTCAATGAGTTTGAGCCGTATTGGAATTGCCTGCTCTCCTCAGGGAGCCAGAGCGGACAACTGGTGTGGAATGGTGGGAGAAGAGCAGCAACTTCATGATGGGAGTGTGTGTGGGTGTGTGTGTGTGTTGGTTAGGGAAGCATGCTTGGAGTGTGCCTGGTTTTAATGGATCATATGGTTGATAAAGCGTGCAATGGAGAGACAGCCGCTATCGATCCTACACCAAGTCCAATGCTCTTGAGGTCCTTTGAAACGCACACACACACACACACACACACACACACACACACGCACACACACACACACACACACACACACACACACACACAAAGAACACTGGGTATGTATCATTGTTGACATTGCTTATATATAATGACAGAAATCTTTTTTTCATTTTTGACATTTTTCATTTGTGTGACACTGGTCACGCTAGCTTTTTTTTTTTTTTGTCTCATGAGTTGTATGATAATAATTTTGCAGCCCACAAGGACATTAAAAAGATGTTTCACACAACACTGTATTTTCATTGCATTACATTCAAAACTACACAGAAGATTCAGCAGCTAGAGAACACCTCTTTTTAAAATCAGTGCAGGAAACACAGCTTTACGTAAAAATATTATCTTAAATATGCAACGCAAACTAACTAAAGCACAACTAACAGCCTACACATGAATTCACTGCATTCACTACAACATCAATCAGAGAAGGTGACAACATATAAAGTACATGCGTAGCAGAGGCCATATCCTAATAAAAATTAAAATAAAATAAAAAGAGCAGTTTAATGAATGTCAGTTTTGATCAGTCAATATCATTAATTAGGAAGAACCTTGTGAGCAAGAGAGCAGAGGAACTGACAGAAGAGCCAGTGAGCTCAATCTAATCATCTGATGTAAAGTGATAACGGTGTCATCACGTCTTCATTTTGAACAGTGGCACATGGCCAGACGTCAGCTGGCACGGTGCTGGTTTGAACCAAACCCAGCCGATCATCTGGAACTGTTGTAACTCTGGAGGCCTGACAGACAGTAAATTGGCCTAATGTGACCCTGTTGGCAACAAGGAGCGAATACCCCCCACCTTTCTTTCTCTCTTTTTTCTTGATTTCTCCACCACTGTCTTTTTTTCAGGTCCAGACAGACAGGAATAGCAGGGAACAGAGTGCTGAGGAGGCAGTAGCGCCAGCAGTGATGATACAGTGCGTGTGACTGCCGCTGGAATGCGGTGTGAGTGTGTGAGCGCTTGTATGTATGAACGTGTGACCTGCCGAGGAATGCGCTACGTTCGTGTGACGTTGGGGGGCACGAGGAGATCCCAAGTCACAGATTAAAATGGTGCATGCTAAGAGGTCGGTCTCCCCTCTTCTTATTACTGTACGTGCTTTCTAATATTAACCCCCCTCTCACCCGCACAAATGTTCTGTCCCATCCCTGAGGTGCATGAGTGTGTGAGTGTTATTTTTAGGGCCTGCTTTTTCCACTACTGCATCAGTACTCTTAAGGAGGCCAGTCAGGTGGTGAGACGTGAGAGGGGCTTGCCTAATAAGAGAGAGAGAAAAAGACAGGACTATGTAACAAACACTCAGCACTTTTACACAAATACACATGCTGTAGATCACTAAAGACCTCAGCAATTGTAATACATGATTTTGTAGGTTCTGGATTAGCCCCTTACAAGACTACACATGTGCAATGTGTGTTTCAGGGGTGCTTTGTCATCTACTCACCCTCATGCACATTTAAACCCATAGAAAATGTCTTTAATGGGACACAAATTTAGATATTTTTCAGAATTTTCTGGTTACTTTTCTGTTCATTGAGAGGATTGCTGTCATACTTCAAAATGCTTAAAAAAAGTAATCAAAGTAAAAAAAGTAAATAAATAAATAAATTTGTGTGTTTGTGTTTGCATGCATCATTTTATGACTGTCAAAGCCATGGTTCACACAATAATAAAGCTATATAGAGATATAAAAAACTAAACTAACGATGAAAGCACGATAACAAAATTATTCAAATCAAAATGAAAAATAAACATGTAAAATTAATGGCTCATTCAAAATATTACCATATAATATAATAACATAATACTCATATTTTCTTGTAATAACTCATAACATCATGTGGACTGTTTTTGCATGACTTTTAATTTTCTGTCTTAACTATTGCTTAAAAGTTAAGTGGACTGCATTAAATATGACTCCCTAACAGACCAAATTGTTCTCTCTCTCTCTAATTTTTCATGTCTAAACAGTCGTGACTGTTGTAATGCTTTAGGGACAGTAGCGAGATAGCAGGGTTATGAAAGCATGAGTGTGCATATGTGTGTCCATGCTGTCCCAGCCAGCATCAGCCTGTGATGCCACGGGACAGGGGATGGGCGCAGGACCAGGGTGTCACTGTCACGTCTCACACACTCTGTCCTTCCTCTCCCCTTGTCCACTGCAGTACAGTACATCTCTTCTCATTTATCCCTCCTCTGTTTTCTTTGTACATGGAAGGCTTACCACATATGGGGGGGGGGGGTCTTCAGTCACTACAAGATCAGATAAAAGGACACTCTTGATTTTATATGTTATGGAACATCATTCTGATTCATCTACAGTCAGCAGAGTCAAAGCTTATTTGGGGATTTTAGACATTTTGGGGGATTTTTTGCTTTCTTTTAATTTAATTAGTCCAAAAAGTTCTGACTTGACTAAGTAGGTTTTTAATATTTTGAGTCAGCAAGGATGCATAAAATTTATCAAAATTGACGGTAAAGACATTAATAATATCAAAAAATATTAATATTTAAAAAAAAAAACTGTTCTTTTGAATAATCTTATTTTGTATCATGGATACACATATAATATAAAGCAGCACAACTGTTTTGAACATGTATAATAATAAACGCACATTTACTTTACTGTATATCTTGCAGTTTTTTTCTGAGGCTTGAAGTCTATTAATTTTTTTTTCAAAATTTGAATAGACTTTCACACTTTGTTTTAAAATCATGAAACACTGAATCACATATTAAAGAAGAAATTAGAAGCTACCGTATTTTTTATATATATATATATATATATATATATATATATATAGATAAATATCTAACATTTACTAACTAATTCGTGCTGTAGAACAAACGTGAAACTGTCTCCAACATGAACCGAAAATCACTATTCTAACAATCCTTTGTCAGTGGAGTTAACTGCTACTCTAAAGATGTCAGTAGTCGGGATCTGACTGAACAACCTGCATACAAGCCTTCGTCTTTCATGATGGGTGGACAAGGATGTGTGTGAGGTGCTGGGACATCTGTCCCCCCCCATCCTCACATTTTCTGAATTATTCAATCTACACATTTTTAAAAAACAGCATTTGTTGAAACTAAGCTTCCAAAGTGACTAATATGTTACAGAAATTCACATTGGACTAGTTTCCACAACAGTACTTTTTCTCCTTTAACCCAGTTTTCATAAAACTTTAAGGGGAAGTTTGTGTTGTGTGGAAAATTACACCCTTACATTCATATTATAGTCATATTAAATAATTTTAGACATTTAATTACAAATGTAACAGAATTCAATTATTCATTTAACGTAGAACTGTAATATATACATCTAGGTTATATAAAATGTTAAACTTTAAATCAGAGAAGTAAATGTGAATAGAATTTCCCATTCGGTAAACAAATAGAGTTAGCATATAATTTCTGTAACCTAAGGCAAGACCTCAATCTTACATTTTAAATCAAATGTATTCAACAACAGTTACAACATATGCAAATGAGATCTCTAAAGCTTTATATACATCTTATCTATAGTAAAGTTGAATCAATTGGCACACTAAATGTCAAACAGCGTATCTTATCAGTAGATCAAGCTTGTTTTATTGAATTTTATTGTCAGTGGAGTTAACTGCTACTCTAAAGATGTCAGTAGTCGGGATCTGACTGAACAACCTGCATACAAGCCTTCGTCTTTCATGATGGGTGGACAAGGATGTGTGTGAGGTGCTGGGACATCTGTCCCCCCCCATCCTCACATTTTCTGAATTATTCAATCTACACATTTTAATGTTTTGTAGAAAGAGTTTGGCAGAGTTTAAACCAGCTTTGTTGTGGGTAGACCTTCTCCAGGGTGTTCAGATTAGTTAAACTGTGCTTGTGATGTTGGATTGAGATCAGAGCTTTGACTGGCATCGCAGGGCTTTCAAGTGTTTAAAGGCTTTCTCCCAAGCTTCCGGTTTTTCAGAGTCTTGTCATATTTCCTGCAATTTGCAAAGATTTGCACCACAAACATTGCTATGCATTTTGTCTAGAATGCAATTGGTCGCGTCTCACCACAAGAATCTCGTCTCACCCATTACAACTGGGGTCACTTTTACGGCTTCTGACAAACTCCAGACAAGCTTTCAATGGTTCTTGTGGAGTATTTGGTTCTTTCATTCAACACTCCTGTAGAAGCCACTCCAAAGCTCTTGACATGGTTGACTAGTATCTCAGCTGCTGAACTGTGCACCTTCAAAGTGAATGTAGGTCTCTTAATAGCTTTTCTAAAAAAAAAAAAAAAAAAAAAAAACCACAGAGAGCTGAGGACTGTCCTATTCTAGGCAGTGTCCAGGTTATTTGATGCAGCTTCCACTTCCAGGCAATTTAAAAAACAGTCTAGGACATCCCAACATCAGACTTCACTTTTTCATTTTTTAATGCTTAGAGGAACAAATAAGGAGTGTCACACCAAACAAAATATGACAGATAAAGAAGTTTTTTCCTTTAAATAAAATCTATTTAATTCTGTTTTAATGATTGATATTCCATTGTGGGGGTTTCATTCAGAAAACATGACACCTTCTAAGTATTTTACCTAGGTGTTTTTGTCACAGGTACTGATAGGCCGAAAAATTCCTCCTCACTGCAAAAACAGCATTTGTTGAAACTAAGCTTCCAAAGTGACTAGTTTATGATGTTACAGAAATTCACATTGGACTAGTTTCCACAACAGTACTTTTTCTCCTTTAACCCAGTTTTCATAAAACTTTAAGGGGAAGTTTGTGTTGTGTGGAAAATTACACCCTTACATTCATATTATAGTCATATTAAATAATTGTAGACATTTAATTACAAATGTAACAGAATTCAATTATTCATTTAACGTAGAACTGTAATATATACATCTAGGTTATATAAAATGTTAAACTTTAAATCACAGAAGAAAATGTGAATAGAATTTCCCATTCAGCAAACAAATAGAATTAGCATATCATTTCTGTAACCTAAGGCAAGACCTCAATCTTACATTTTAAATCAAATGCATTCAACAACAGTTACAACATATGCAAATGAGATCTCTAAAGCTTTATATACACCTTATCTAGAGTAAAGTTGAATCGATTGGCACACTAAATGTCAAACAGCGTATCTTATCAGTAGATCAAGCTTGTTTTATTGAACAAATGATTCAATAGTCATTCATCATAGTCACATGCAAGTCACATCACAGTCATGTGATATCCACCGATATGTTTATTATTAGATCAGGAGCGTTCTTGTTTTATGGTATAACCTTTGATATTAACTTTTCGAATACTAACTTTGTTCAGTTTTAACCTCTAGAATAGGCAGAGCCTTGCGAATCAAAGGACATGTAATTCTGCTGCAATTAATCCTGATCTCTAAATTAAATAATTTGTTATAATTCAAGCACAGAATGTTGTTTTCAGGGCTAAAATAAAACGGTGCTGGTCTCGTTCAGCTGAGAGGTGTGGCCGGTCAGGTGAGGTTGATTACTTTGATGTCCTGGCTATAGGCAGCGGTAGAGGTTCTGGGGTGAGGAAAGGGAGGGGTACAAATTTGCAATTACAGCACACCATTACTAGAGGTGGCTTGAGATGCATTGGATGCAACTGGACAAATGTAAATGAAAAAAATATAGGTGTGAGAGCATATTAACCAGCTTCCAGTGATCAGATACCACAGTGCTACTGTAATACACATCACAGATCTGGCTCCGTTGGAGATGAGCATCTCTTTTCAGCAAACATGCCCCAAACTGATGCAAAGGAAACACAGCCTTTAGGCATCAAATCTACAATCTGCAGCAACTATGCATGTTCAACATACATTACAAATGGTGAATGCTAAATTCTTTCACCAGTGCTGATGACACTCTCTCTGTTGTGGAGTTTAATCTTGAAATGATAAATGTAACTCATCTGTTGATTTTGGTGACTTGAACCCAGTTACATTTGTATTTAGTGTAGGAACTGAAGATCTATTTTATTTTTTCATTTTGCAGAGACAGATTTATGTGACCAAGTGTAAACGAAACAGATATTGATGAATTGGATAGCTACAGTATCTGATCTGGGAAGATGCATGAAATGACAAGTATGAATGGCCCAAAATCTCATCTTTAATTCCATGTTTTGCCTGTCTTTTTTGTGTCCCTTTGTTCCCACGCTGCCATTAAAATCTTCGATGACTTAGTCAGCCGATAATAAACTTGTGCAGCCAGTTCCTCTGCTCTATCGAAATAAATAGTTTTATATAAGTGCCATGTGTCAGGTTGTTTTAAATTGTCGTTTTATTTTTCTAGAATACCGTCAGCAGTTAAATCATTCTTCAGAATAGATTCCTTTGTGTTCCATTCAGTTAAACAGGTTAGGAATGACATGAGGGTTACTAAATGATGACAGACTTTCAATTTTCAAGTGAATTGTCAGGCATCTTTAGATACACTCACCGCAAGATGCACTCTCCAAACTTTTGTTCCACGACAGAATAATTGCTTGGGAAGGATTCACTGAATGCATTCTAAACTAACTGAATCATGTTCAGGGCTGCAAAGGGACTATATCAAGAGTACACAGCCCTGAATATCACAGAGACCCCCTTATGCTCAAATATAAGCTTTTGGGCATGAAGGGACTTGGCAGGGAACATTAAGAGACAGAGATGACATGCTAGACCTGTCTGACTGCTGCTACACATTCTCTCACATTTCCACTTTGCATAGAACTCACAAACAACACGCACATGCTACTACAGATATGCAATAGTGCATATTTTCATCGACTAGCCTTTTATGCAAAAAAAATAAAAATAAAAACTCCAAACTTACTGAGTCAGTCTGTGTAGAGTGAGTGATTCTGGGTTTTTATGGGTGTGTGGAAAGCTGGCGGTTGTCCTGGGTTTATCAGTGCATGCGCTTGGAACGTGTCACCTCACGCTGGGGTCTCCCCGCTTATAAAATATGCATCACATACAGGATAACATGGAAAGAGCGAGGCAGCACACCACACACTCAGACTGGGACAACAATTGGGCTTTGCACCATTGAGCATGAGCCCTTGCAACCACATACACACAAGCACAGTGGTGAGATTATCTAAAGGGATGGTGAGAAGGTATATCTTGATTTGCGGTATCTATTACATTTTAGTAAACAAATATGTGGGATCATACAGTGGCAGTAACATAAGACACAACAGCACTTTAATTTGGTGATGAATTTGATATGAAGGATTAAGCAAACCTTTGTTCTCATCAGGTTTCCACAGAGTTCCACAAATATGTACGTGGCATAGAAGGAGCAGTCACATTTATCTTTCTTTTTTTTCTGTTAACTTTTAGAGGTGAAATCCAGTCATGTCAATAGGAATCCACGCGAGCTGGAATTTTGTGTGGGGGTGAAAGATTTTTAATACCGACAACAGACAATGCATACGGTTTTTAAAAATTCCTCCATAGCCTACTATATAAAAGTTTCAACCCACCAATATCGAAAAGTTAATTTTAATTGCTGCTTTAAAAGAATAAGGCAAACAATTCAATTCAATTCCATTTAAAAATAGATTCAATTCTTTAGTTACTGCATTGGGTATCTCAAACTAAAAATCAACAAGCATTTCTTAATCTAGATTAATGTTCATATATAAGTGTACTATTGTTCATTGTTATTCGTAAAGTCGTAAAGTCACGATGAAATGGAGCAGCAACAGATATTTTCTTTAATTTTGTGATCTGCATCTAAGTGTTACAGACTATCAAAAAAGTAGAAAAAAAGGGGGAAGCATATTAATAATAAAATATATCCTAAGAACATGCATGTTTATGATATAAAGAAAGTTTTTCATCATACAGTTCTCAGAAAATAACTGTTTGGCTTTCTCGCTGTGGGAGAGACAAACTATATGAAATATGATGTGCGTTACATAATCATCTTATTTACTCCTAAGAGGTACTTTGTACTGCCACGCTGGTTACACACGCCGTTATGTCATCCTTGCAACACTGTCCAGCCTGAATGACATCAGAACAGCGTTTGAGGCTGACCACACCCCCACAGACACATGACCCTTAACCCAGATGAATCTTGACCACTGCACATCAGGGACAGATGGAATGCAGTCACTCGCTGCCAGAAACTCAGTAGTTTGTGTATGTGTGTGTCTGTTTGCGTCTTTGTGAGCTGTCGCTGTGAGCAAGCTCTGCCTACAGCAGCTGTCTCAAGTCCCGTGAGACATATGGGAAAAATCTGATTGTACCTCACAAATAAACAGACATGTACACACAACATACACACATGCTTACTGCCGCACTTAGACTGCACTGAGAAGGCAGCTGAATAATAAAGTTTTCTGATGTGCATATGCCTTCAACTCTCTCCTCGGATGTGATTTTAACCCGTCAACACCCTCCTTCAGACCAAAAGGGAGAACGTCATCACAGCATCACAGCAACATGCTCACATACAGCACACGTTCACTAGGCCACTGCGGTGATGCCCTGTAGACCACAGTCTGGGCAGCTGTCCATCTGACAACAGGAAGTCTCCTTGGCCCGAGAGTTTTTGCCTTTCGGTCTTTTCTTGACAGCCATTACAAATGACCTCAGCCTGCATGAAAGATTCAAATCTACATGTGGTTGGCTTCCATTTTGCAGAGAAAAAAAAAAAAAAAAAAATTAGGAAACACAATTGAAAGCATGTATGTGATTCTGTATGCCTGAATATAAACTTCAAAATTAAATTGTGTGATTTGTGCACCACTAGTATCACCATCTGGTCAGGATGCTAAAAGACACGGCATCACTACAGCTACAGAGACACCGTTTTTACACTTCTAGGTGAAATCAACTTAGAAAGGCTTAATTAAGGTTATCTCTGCACATGTAGTTGGGGTAGAATAATTAATTGCAAAAAGTCATAAAAATGTGTTTAAATATTTAGCCAGGATAGAAAATTCTGAAATAAAAGGAAAAACCCAGCAACACATGCAAAGTTTTTACACTTTTCAACCTAAAACTATGCTTGTAAATATAATAAATAATAACATTTTTCAACCTAAAACTATGCTTGTAAATATAATAAATTACACCATTTTGCATCTGCATATTTAGCTAGGATAGAAAAAAAATACAATCATATGCTTTATTTACAGAGATGACATAAATAATAAAAATAATAAAAAGTAATTAAGAACAATTTTGCATTCGCATATTTTGCTAGGATAAAAAATGTATACTTTATTTGCACAGATTCAAGTGTCTAAAAGCACACATTTGTATGTAGAATATATAAATTAGGTTTACGCACGCACAACACAAATAAAGACCATATAAGCACATGCTCAAACAAACTTTTCTGTATCTTCAAAACATAGCCAAAAAAGAAAGAAAGTCTGAAACATGATCAAGCATGACTTTTCAGTGCAAGAGAAGATTTTTTTCAAATGCTACACAGGGATTGGGTCACTGGACTCCTGCCATCTGGAAGGCAGAAAACAGTGCTAAATCTGGTTTAATTCACTTTTCGTCACATATGAAAGAGTACTACAGTGAACTATTGTGAATCTTGAATCCTGATTATGGTACATGGTTCAACAGTGTGAGTGTGTATTGGTACTGCCGCCTGTTAATGTACTATCTGTGACAGTCTGCTGTCTGTTACAGTGAGGAGGAGTTTTCTAAGGAAAGGTAAAAGGCCTCTGTCAAGCTGGTGCTTGTTGACAATTGATGTCTCAATTTGCATATGAGATTTTAGTTTTCATGCTATTTTCTAGTATAAATAACACTTCATACTGAAAATCCCCAAATGGAAAAGTGCACTTCTGATACCTGGATGATGTACTTAACCAAATGGAATGATGGACACTTCATGCACTTGACTGTCACAGCTTTCCTTGTGTAGCGAAGGGGAGAGACTATCAGACTCCGATGCCAGATAACACAATAACTTTTAAAAATTCAGACGCTAGATGGTAGAGTACAAAGTGTATAGTACATCATTTGAGACAAAATGTGTGTCTCCCAAGACCTGTCTCCGGACCATTGGCATCGCTAGACCCTTTTAACTGGGACACGAGCCCCCAGTAAAACATGCAGGAAAATATTGTTGATATATCCTTATATGTCAATGAAGATTACCATATACTGAACTGAGAATATTTTTCTGATGACATTTCAGCAATCAAGTAAGCTTGTGAATGACTCTGTACTGTAGGTAAAGACGATTAATATTCATTTATATCCAGATTGAGTGAGAAATGGTGATAGTCTTGGATAATGTGTGGTTTTGGATATTGCTCTGGTAATGTTCTCATATATAATAGATCAGAATCTGAGATTCTTTGTCTTAACAAATCCTCTTAAATGTGCTTTTCATGTCCGGCTGTCTCCTGTAACACGTGACCCCTGCAATACAGACATATCCTGTTACATGATACACACAGACCCAAACATACACACTCAAGACATTTCATTGTTTGCAAGCCCTAGTTTCTTCAGTATCACAAATAGTGGTTTTACCTGTTTTTATCACCATAATAACATACACTACATGATTACTTTACTTCAGGGCAAGGTTTGTTTAAGGTTACAGATTTTAATAAAAAAAAATGTTTATGAATTACTTTGTTGTATTCCTCACTTTTAGTGTCTTCGGATAAAAGTATCTGCAAAATGAAAAAATTTAAATGTACTGTTTAAAACAAATAAACAGTATTTCATAAACATATATCATACATAATAAATAAATACAGTGTTTATGCATACACACAAACAAACAAACACACACACAAACACATTATATATTTAATTTAATAATTTCAATTTATAAATTATTCCCTCACTTTAATTTAAAGAGTGTATGAGTTTAACAGTAAGAAGAGGATGAGATAGTGCTTGATAATTTAAATATTGTGTTTACAGACACACACATATAATTTGTCATATATAAATATACAATATATAATCTCTCTCTCTCTCTCTCTCTCTCTCTCTATATATATATATATACACATATATAATATATGTGTATATATATATATATATATATATATATATATATATATATATATATATATATATATATATATATATATATATATAAATTATATATTTATATGTACTTGACTAATCTGCTTAATTGCCTGGTTTTGTTCTGGGTTACAGATATTAATTACAAAAATAAAAAATAAAAAATTACATTTTAAATATATTTTTATATACTTATAGTATTAAATACAATAAAGCAATTAAAAATAAAACCCCTCCAAATTATTGACCTTCAAGTTCAGACGTTAAAGACAAAGGAATGAATAGATATTTAGTGGAAGGATCGACAAAGAATGGGCAATATAACAAACATAGATCAGAGTGTGGTTGTGAGAAAAGAAGCTCATATTATATCATCCAATCCATTAACACATTTAATGTGCAAGGCTTCTTGTGTCATACACTTCTAGTTATTTTAGCTGTACAAAAACAATCCCTTATGCTGCTTAATATTGCAAACTGGTATTTGTTATATTATTTTAATTGAATCATAAACAGACAGTTCTATTTACTGCACTTTGTTATTCTTCTATAGTTATTATTTATTTATAGCAGCTAATGAATCAAAAGTCTCGACATTCACAGAAAATAGTTCACTTCCACATATGTGGGGCGGACACGGGTCATACTGTACTCTCCTGCTACCGCCCATACTCCCTTCCCTTGGCTCAGGTGCTGATGTTCTTGTTGGTTTGCACATGCATGTTCATTTTTAAGCCCAAGCATGAGTTTGAGAGTTTGCAAGTGTTCTCTCCCAGTGTAAAAATACTGCCCATATGATGGCAAGCGCGTGGCATGGTGCTGATGACACAAGTAGCGCCTCCAAATAGCTCCGCCAAGCCTAAAAATAGCCTCCCTCTGAATGCAGCCAGCCACAAATACAGAGCTGCACTATCGTTTTACTCACCCTGAAAGAGAGAGAGAGCCTGTCCCAATGCTTAACAGTTTCATTATGTGAGGAGTGCGTCACTATGAGGTGGAAAAGGAATGAAAAAAAGAGGGAAAAAATTAAAGAAAGGAAAGGAAAGAAAGAGTGAGGCCGTAGTTGGCAGGGGAAAACGGTTACCAGAGGGGATTATGGGGTTCGGGAAACAAGAGGTCTGTATGTATGCGTGTTTTAGATCTTGGGACATGTAATGAGATGTATTCAAGTTTCTCTTGAAAACGTATAAGACACGGGGTGTAACTTATCACATAAACCTTTATGTATTGAGACAGGTGGCAATGTAAAAATATAATAATAATTGTGCATTTGTGCAATGTCTCATATCACACAACTCTAACCACTTCCTCTTCTTATGACACCATCACGATGGCCCACTGCCCCTGATGCTCTCACCACAGCGATGACTCCACGCCAGACCTTTTTCCACTCCTCCGCTCTGGCCCGTTTGCACAGGACACACACACACAAACCAGGAGCGTGTGACGCAGCCAGACTCGGTCGGGCTCCTGTGGCCTGGTTCTCAGAGGCAGCACTGACTGGACTCTTTGTCTCAGCGGCGGAGTTAAAAATAAAACCCGGGAAAGAGTTTGGCCAGCATTATACCAGTGTTAGTGATACGTTTCACAGACGTCTGGGGAATAGAGACCCCTCTTACACACTCAGATGCATACGGACACACTCACACACCTCTCTCGGGGGCTGAACTCGCCATGAACTTGGATGTGAAACACATCCCAAAGCAATGGCCTGCAGTGTTTTCTGGCCCGGATGGGACCGTCCACAAAACCGCCACCTCATGACGGAACACTTAT
The DNA here is from genome assembly GCF_023724105.1 of Carassius gibelio. Classification (NCBI taxonomy): domain Eukaryota; kingdom Metazoa; phylum Chordata; class Actinopteri; order Cypriniformes; family Cyprinidae; genus Carassius; species Carassius gibelio. The sequence goes on along the minus strand of NC_068386.1, from coordinate 12,543,704 downwards.
ATCACATTGCGCAACTCAAACACACATGCAAATTCAATATACGTCCATGTAAACACGCAGCTCTCATACAGCCGCAATGGTAAATATGATTCGCCTTTTCCTTCAGATTAGTAAGAAAGAAAAAATAGGGCATTTTATAATGGAGATTTTAGGAACGATTATGAAATGTAAAACTCACAGATAACTTTTCACCCAACACTACCTTGTTCTCTGAAGTGTGCAGTGATTCTGAACACACCACTTTGAGCCCTTTCTTTTCACAAATATGTTATATGCCACATATTATATGAAAACAAAAGCCATAAAAGTTAATAAAATGTAGTATTTATCAGTTAAGGATGTACTATCGCATAGCTGTTTGAAAAAAATAAATAAATTTTTTTTTAGAACTTGTTGTCTTTTTGAGAGTGAAGGGAAATCAGTAAAAAATTTAATGAATATTAATAAAAATAAAATGAATACAGATATTAATAAAACATTTTAAAATTAAGTATTTATTTTTCTTTATCTGTACAAATGCATAAAAAATGGCCAATGGCATTAAATTAAATTTTTTCTAGTAAAGTAAATACATTTTCAACTCAAACAATTTAAATCTTTTTAATATAAAATCTTTTCTAATATTTAAAATGAAATATTCCTTGACTTTAAAAGAGTTTAACTGTAAGACGAGGATGAGAGAGCGCTTGGTAATTTAAACCTGCTGCCTTTATGTGTGTGTATGTGTGTGTGTGTGTGTGTGTGTCAGTGAAAGATGTTATGGGGTCACCTCATACCCCCGAGGCAGGGCAAACCCTTGGCACATTCTGTGAGTACTGGACTCAAGGAACAGTCACAAGGGATCCCTCTCGCCAAAGAATACACACACCCTCACACACCCTAGGATGCCATAGAAGAATTTGTCAGCTGGCTGGAAGAGCTGGGTGGGGTAGGGGATCTTAAACTACACCCCGTCCCTCCCACCCAACCCAAAGAGGAATCAGGTGGTGCGACGACACAGAGTGTGATGGAAAGAGAGCCAGATATATCAGCAGGCAAGCTATTAATGTCTCACAGACACACACACGCAACACAGGGATATGGTTACAGTGCATTATATGGAGATGATGCTCTTAGACTCTTAGACTAGTACAACAACTGAGAGGCTGTCAATGGAAAGTGTTTTCCCCGCATTCTTTGTATGTGAAAGCTTAAGTCATTAGCCAAAATGACCCGAATATAATATTTCTGTACCTCTGTACCTCTGTACCTTTACAATAAACGCTAAACAGTATTGTCGTTGTTTAACTTTTTATGTATTTCATGAATGAATTTAGTTTTTGTTAACTGAAATAAATCTGAAACTAGATATAAATATTAGATGAATATTAGCAGGAAAATTAGAAATGGTAATGCCAAACCGACATTTGTTTTGTACTAATACATTTATAATCTAGATAGGATGGTCTTTTTTTCACTAATGTGATGTGCAATTGCTATCTTATCTGCTCGGTAGATTGATATATGCTTCATATAGTAAATGTATGACACATGAAACCTTACCTGCACTAAATGGAAATGTTTTTGTCTGTGGTTTGGCCTTGAGTTTATGCCCTAAACATGCCCTCATTATGGTTGCATGGGTCTGTGAGGTGTCATCTCAGCATAAACATATTCTATGTTTCTCTTTCACTACATAGAGACTAATGCCACATACCTGTGCAAGCGGGACACACAAGAGAAACTGAAGTACACAACCAATGCATACACAACCAATTCATTGCTTTGCATCCTTCCCCCATACATTTCTACCAGTTTTTCTCTCTTTCCCTCATATGAACACAAATACACTCTTGCTAGTGCAAAGTTTGGCCTATTTCTTTCATACCTCTAAAAAGAAAGAAAGAAAGCTCTTTAGCCTATTCTGGGACAGTCATGGACAGACAGAATGAAAGACAGAAAGACAGATAGAACACCAGACAGATATAACATATAACAGAAATATAATACAGAAGGAACAAATGACCAACAGACAGAGAAACAAACAGACAGACAGACAGAGATAGCTAGATAGATAGACAGATAGATAGATAGATAGATAGATAGATAGATAGATAGATAGATAGATAGATAGAGAGATAGATAGACAGACAGACAGACAGATATAATGACAGATAGAATGAAAGACAGAAAGACAGAATGACAGATAGACAGACAGACTAGTTGAAGGCTGAAGATCAAAGTAGATTCTTCTGGAGTGGGGGGTGGGGTGGGGGTTTGGGGTTGGTGAGTGCTAGCGTATGCATGTGCACAAACTAGCTACAAATATGCTATGGCTCAGCCAGCACAGTTCACTCAGAGTAGCAGCAACGCAAGGATCTGTGGATTCGGTGCCGAAAGGCCAGAAAAAAAAGGTCTCTTCCTGGCAGGGTAAATCTTCCAGTGGAATTCAGACTAGTCTATTAGCTGCTCCTTATCAAAAAGAACTCCTACGTCCCTAATACATCACCTCAATCACTCCGTTCCTCACGTGGAATGTTACATATTCTAAATTCCTCAAACAATGTCAAACGCTTCCCATTTCAGAAAGCATCGGCAGGCTTGGTTACCGCATCGGCGTCACGTGAAGCACTGAAGAATCAGGAAGTCTCCGCTGAGAATCTGAAAAGGACTACAGCAGGAATTCCCTCAGCTCTCGCAATTGAGACGACTCCCACACAGACAGACGCTGCAGCTCTGGTTGCCTCTCCTAGTCAACCAGACCTAGTATGGTATGGGGAGCGAATGCACGCTGCAAATCAAATCCAAAATGATAAAGATCCCAGCCTTGATGTGTACGAGGTTAAAGCCGTTCCTTCTGAAGTTTGCTGTAGCGAGGCGTCTGAACATGCCTGAGGAGTGAGAGTCACCCCAGATAAAACCTGTTACACAACACAATACAAATGACCACAGCATTCTCATATCATCAAGATTAGGAACTCTCTCATTGATATTACTCAGGCCGATGGAAGCTCCTGCTGCTCTCCCTCATATGGGCATTAGTGGTTTGCTTCCGTCAGCCAAAACACTGTGTTAATGTATTGTATCATTAGACATGGAAATTCAGCTACAGCAACATGAGATCAAAAGAGTGCCTCAAACAGAGCTGACAGTGTTTTTTGATGATCTTCCTAAGTATCTAGCTAGCAATGTGATTGTCTTAACAACTGTTATGAGTTAAATCTAGTCTAAACTTTCTGACTAGGCTTTCTCAAGCCAGCATTAATGTATCATGACACTTTACCGATCTAGTACAAACAGCCCACTGGGTTCAGTCAACCTCCCAGCTGAATTCTGCCTCAGATTGTTCATATATTTCACATTTTAATCAGAATGCACACTAACGGAAGGAAACCACACGCCAACACAAGAGACATAAGACAGAACATATTTTATGTTTCAGTGCAGAATGACTGTATGCATAGGAATAGTGAGAAAAAACTCATTGCACGGCTTTCTAAAAATACACTAAAACCAAAACACATCAAACACATGACTTGAAACTGTATCCCATATAAAGTATAGATAAGATCTATGAAGCATATTAAAAACTTGAATATAAGTTCCAATATGAGTACAGCAGTGATATTGAGCTTGAGGTCTGGTGTCTCTGGAGTGTTTTGGTTCATTAAGAGCCATATTGGCCTAGAAAGGCTGAATACAAAATAGCTTATGATTTTTATCATACTGTCAGTCAAAGCAGTAACTACTATTGATGGCCCATTGAACACAGGTGTGTGTGGTGTGTGTGTGTGTGTGTGCATAGGCATGAGAGGAGGCAGGAGAAAAGCCCTAGGCTTTACAGAGATGAATAAAGACATCAGGGAGCGATCCGTAACACAGAACTGCTGCAGGGACACACGCACACATGTAACACAAGGTAGGAAGACAGTCGTGCAGCTGTCTAAAGCCAGCACATTCCAGTCATCAGGCTGTGCTTTGACTCTCTCTCTGTTTCACTATGCATGGCTAAATTTGAAGGTATAATCCTCAAATGCTCAAACAATGAAAGACCCAAGGAACTGGTTTTGTAATTGATATGGGTGTTGCTTCTAACGAACAATCTGTAAGATTACTGTTTATACGCTGCTAACAGGCACTTGCAGAAGTGATACTGGTTGCATTTTATTTGTAAAGGTAAATTAGTTAAAATGAGAGTGAGTTCAGTTAACCCATGCTGTGTAAATGGAATGGCGTTGCACTAGTTTTTCCTGTGAGTGTATGTGTGTGTGTTGCATTGTTTTATGTGGGGTTTTAGTAACACACAAAGGCAGAGAAATTAAGCACGTGACATCTGAAGGTTAAAACTTGCATTGAAAGACTTTTCATTACGATTTCACTTTTTTAATGTTGGTTTTGAATGTTGCTGTTTGAGCATAAACAATAGCTGGGTTTCCATCACCATGCTTTTATACACATTTTGAAGAATCACATCAGAATAGAGTGATGGAAACACTGAATGCTGAATAAAAATGGCTTAATTTGTTTTTCTACTTGCTTGAGGTGGTTTTTCACTTGTGCAAAAAAGGAATAATGCGAATAATGGGAGATGGAAATGCATTTTGTGAATAAATTCATGCAAGCACACTTAAAAAGTAATGTGACTTTGCACTATGGGATGGCAAATCCTGATCTAACCAGCGGTCCAATCATGTTGAAATGTCGTTATATGGTTTTCAGAAATGCCTGAGTATCCAAATATCAAAGTATTTCTGTATAATTGCCTCCCAGAACTGTTAAATGACTGTGTTCCCAAACAGCAGCATCCACCTCCGAAAGCAAATACTGCATCCGTTGTGTTTCGTCTGCTAATTCTGAGGTGCAAGTAATTTATTATATATGAAAATTATTATATTCTGTAGCTTCTCCAACTTTTCTTAGTGATGTATATTGCCAGTTTATCAGGAAGTGATGATTTTAGTCTCTTTGACTCGTTGGATGGAAAGGGTGCTTGTTTGAAAATGTTTTGTGCAATATTCCAATTTTGCGCATAAGTAAAATTCGCAACTTTGGATGGAAACCCGGCTAATATCTGCAAAGTTGCGAAGCTGTAAGTTCAGTGCAACTGAGATATCGTCTTTTAAAATTCTGTAAGTTTAATGCCTACAAAGCTGCTTGTAAGAACTACAACAAGTTACTTTCCAGGTTTGTGATGTTACAAACCCAGATAAACCCCGCCCTCGGGAAAGACAGCAAAGGGGGCGATGCCATGTTGCTCTGCTTTAGAGAAGAGGAAGAGAAAACTGGAGGCGCAAGATTCTTCGACCCTCTTCAATAATATCCTCAATAATAGCAATATTAATGACGCCATTATTTACAATACAATCAGAGCACCTGCCGCTGAGGTGAGGGGTGGGACATTTAGATGTGTGCTAGAGGCGGTTTAGCCTGTCACAACACACTGGGCTAGCTAACCAATCAGAGCCCATCGCCTATTTCTGAGGGAGGGGCTTCATGAAAGCAGGAAATGATCAGTGCTTTTCTCATAGAAAGGTCAGAATACTGTAGAATAAAGGTTAATTATGTGAATAATGTGTTTGTTTGTTTTTTACGCAGCATTAACACATGTTAGACTGCACCCCAAAAACACAATCAAGCCTGGAAAAAACCCATTGCAGCCCCTTTAACATTGTATTAATTTTGACATTACTTTTCAGTGTTTTTAATGTTGCCATCTTTGATCACTTTCATAGAACTTCCATCACTGTTACTATGGTTACGGACATTATTTAAAGTTATCACAAGAATGGCAAAATAGCTTGACTTGACTTCTTGTTAGTTTCTACAGAGAGTATTCATTGTTCTCCTGTAAAATGGTGTCTGAACGACTGAAATATCATTTTCAATTTGAGACACTAACTTTGTGAAGAAAACTAATGCAGACAGTTTGTTGTTCTAAATTCACAATCTTTCTCTTACCACTTTTATTGATATGAAACTGATTGAAATTGTTAAATGTTACAGTTTAAAATGTCTTTAATAAAATTCTAAAATGACCAAAGGTTAATATAAAAATATATTCTTTTACATTTCAAGTTGCTGACTGTTGAACAGCTATTGACAAAATAAACCGTGCTTCTCTTTATGTTTGTTTATGAGTGTTTATGTGTGTAATTGGCCCTTAAACACTCCCAGAAGTTGTCTGTCGGATAATCTTATTTGACCCAGTGTCACTGCATTCTTCCTCTCATTATAGCTACATCACTGCACACACACACACACACACTTTGAGCAGTAGTGCACACTCTTATACTCGTATACTTACTCTTATATCAAACATATACTGGCACAGATGTGGAAACACAAATAAACCTTATTTAAATAAACATATTTCAAACACACATACAATAATCAAAACAACATGCACATACATTTAAACAAAAACACACACATATAGACAAAAGTGCAAATTCTCTGGCTCCCAGCAGTGTTATAATGAGAGTGCTGGCAAGGGCATATGGCTTTGTCGGATTAATCCAGATGAAGTGCTGATTATTTAAATGAGTTTTACTCATCTTTTAATATCTGACTAATTCTGTTGACTCAGGGCTGTTGACCTTGAGTAAGGTATGTGTTGTATGTGAGCGTGCCAAAGGTAAACTCATATTGTTAAAAAAAAAAATAATATTCCTATAGTTATTTGTAGAACTTCCTACCAAGAACCGATTTTTCTGAACAGTTTTTGAGCTCTTCTTGATGATCTTGAGATCCTTTTGATGCCCATAACAGGTTCTTTAGATCTGTGTTTGATCATTAAAAGAAAAGCAAGTATTTTTGCTCTTTCAAGCACCAGTGTTCTCTTGAATCTAAAACTTTAGTACCACAATGCGACCACATAACTTTTGTACTCCTTGTTAGGGTTAGGGTTAGGTTTAAAACATGATATCTAATAAAAAGAGCTGATAATAGCTATACATTTGGTTGTATTATTGCAATACTTACAGACACCTGACCAAAGATGTTTCATACATTAAAACATTTTCTTTCTTTTGTTCACTGGAACTTGATTACACAAGTTAGCTAGAACTCAATTAATTATAAATATATCAAATAAAACGAAAAATACAGTTTCAATTAATGTTTGCAATAATAATTTGTGCAATAAAATTGCTAAATAAATACATTTAAAAATAATTTTACGAGCCAAAAAAGTTTAGTAAAAATGTTCAGTCAGGGCAGGATGACCAGCCAATCTTATTCCATTCTTCTCTTTGGGACCATTTTTCCACAATTATGAATGCAAAGCAGCCTGGACTAAAATAAACAAATGGAAAAGTAAAACGGAAACGCCTATCTCTAAATCAGGTGTTTGTTTAAACACAATTACAAATGCGTAAACACAACGCAGTGTGATATTTTCATTCACTCATCATCACTGCATATGTTCTTTCTTGAAAGTCTCAGGACGTTATACAATGAAGCTGGGTGGGCTGACTGCATGTTGGAGACAGTCATTATTGGAAAGAGAGATAGAGATGACTCCATGTGTGTGTGTATGTCAAGCGAGGGGAGCATTTCCCTAAGGGGGAACGTGCCACTTGGATCGGTAAATCACCATCGGACCCCGACTCTGCTCTCCTCCCCCACTTCAGACTGTGAGCCTGTCAGAACCGATCACCTCATACAGTCTCCTCAGGGACAGAGAGAGGGAGACAAAAAGACAGGCTGAGAGAGACACTTACAGGGTTTTTTTTATTATTATGAAATACATACACATAGCTCCAATAATTTCATCTTCAAACTTTCTATAACCTGTTGCACACTAGACGATAAACACTTTTTTTTTCTTTGTTTGTTTTTAATCATCCCTAAATGCTAAAAATAATCAAATATGTTTCATTACAAAAGTTCTATTACCTCACACTGGACAAAAATAACTATAATCCATTTTGAAATGTATTTCTGATAAAAAAAAGCCAAACTGTCTGAAGATTGTCGAGGCGGGAGAGAGGTAGGAAGTGTGTCTTATTAATTTATGTGCTGCTGGGCTGGTCTAATGAGATTACAAGCAGAGATGGTAAGGAGACAGAGCCTCTCTATTAGAGCTCTGAGTCAGGCTAGAAGAAGAACCCAGAACACACTGCTCTGCTACAGGGGCCCCGAACCTTAACTCGGGGCCACTGTGGCTTATCACATACACACAGACCTGCGTGAGTCAATGGCTATACAGAGGACTTGTATGTATGTGCGCATGCACACACACTCATTCACACACACACACGTTTAATTGGAGATTTAAAATAGATTTGATATTAAACCTACAACTTTTTTTTCATTACATTTTCATGAAGACCTAATTTAGTATGCTTCTTAAGTTTTCCTTGTAAAGGTGATTTCAGGTTTTATTGTTCTTGTGAGCATTAACGCCTAGTTCCCAAAAGTCAGACAAAGCATGATCAAGACAAAAACACACACAAGATAAAAAGTGTCAGAGCCATGGTGCTGTGGGTGGTACATTTCCTCAAATCATGTGAAATGCCATTGTGTTCGTGAAAGCACAGGTTTGAGTCCTGCCTGCATTATTTCAGTTCCATTAATCAGTTGGTACACACAATCCAACATTTTGTGCGATGGTGGTTATGTTGATGACCCGAGTCAGAATTCAGCTAGTCGTTCCTCTCCAACCCTCCTTATCATTTCCTGCCTGCTCGCTGACTCTCTAATAAATGGCAATTAAATAAATAAATACAATTAGAGTAGGGATAGAGTTTGGTTGAATAACTGAGTAATAAAGTAAAGGGTCATGAGACATTCAATTATTTTATATACAGTACTGTTCAAATTTAGTTTGTAAGTTTGTTTTATTTTTGGATGCTTTTAGTTTTTGCATCCTTATATATATATATATATATATATATATATATATATATATATACAAATTTTATATGATAACAATGATATTAGACTTGTCACGTAACAAACCGGAAGCTCTAAACAGATTTATTGGCATCTATCCAACTCCTTCCTCAGCATTTGGCCTCTCAGTCTCTCTCTTCTTTTCTGTAGTGTCTTTCTAATCTCAAATCCCTTCTTTGGGGCTGTCCGTGTTTAGACTCAAATGTGCATACGGGGAAAGACTCTTAAGACGGTCTTAAGAGTTAGGGTGGCATAATGTGACGTGTGCAAGGATCAAGGCTCTCTAGGCAGTCCTGGGTAAACTAGTTAAACTTTTCCGGTTGTGGGTTCCCCCCGCTCCTGTTGCCTCATGGCTTTTCACTAACTCGGTGTACTGCGCCGTGCCACAAATAGCTCCGAGGAGGGATGAGTATGTTTCTGAGGATGGTTAATAGGCTTAATGGGGTAGCCTGAGCTAGCGAGATCACCATCGGTGTGTTTGCGAGTGTGCTTGAGCATATCCAGAGCACACACAGACACACAGATTGACACACCAGGTTTTCATGGCTATGGCTGTTAAGTTGAAAGTAAATGATACACACAGGTGGTAGATGGGGTTTACAAGTTAAATAAGGTTACAAACAGACCGAGCTGTCAGCGTGCTAAATATTAAACCACGGTGGGTTGGTTTCGTGTTTTAAGCATAAATTTCCTCAAAATGTATATTTAGACTTATATAGTAAAAAAGTAAGATAAAAAATAACTTTAACAATACAAGTCAAGAAATATTCTTCTACATATTTATATATATTGCTTCATAAAATGCATCTTGTTTTAAGAATATTTATTTATTTTTACTGGTAAACCAGACAAAATAATTACTAATACTAATCCTCTAATTATTGTGAGAATTATTTGAATTATTTGATTTATTATTCTTAGTGAGTGAGTGCTATTCTTAATGAGTAATGTTAATTATTTTGCATAAAACACTAAAATTTACTTTTTTTTTACTGTGATAGACAGATAGATCCACAAAATGATTTTTTGTGTGTGTGTATGTGTGTGTGTGTGAATGATGTGCAGTGTGTGTGTGTGTGTGTGTGTGTGTGTGAATGATGTGCATCATGGATGGAATTCCCTCATCAGTGAGATGGTATGTAAAGTTAGCTCTGTGTAATCCTAATCCAGACTCACAATGTGTCCCCCGTGTCGTCACACACACACACACACACACACACACACACACGTTGACAGGATTACCTCCTCTTTATTCCTCCTGCTGACCAAGAATTCCATCAGCAGCTCACCTGTCACATGCACACGGACAAACACACACATTCACCATGAGATTTTAGTATGTGCAATTCCTTCTTCCTCGTGTGTAAATGCTGTCAAACAGTCTGATAAAACATGTTAAAAGTGGTATTTGTGTAATCAGCATGTAACCTCCCCTGACCTGATTTATTGTATATAAACTGGGTTACGGAACATAATTTCTTTCCTCCACAGTCTGGCTGCAGTTACCAAACTCTGGTGAACGTCTGCTGTGTGAACTCTGACTATATCTCAAGTATTAGATCAGCCACACTGGGCCTGAATGGGTCTCTTTGTCTCCCTGTACTGCTACGACCGGAAACACACACGCTCTCATGATGTACATGCTGCATTCTGAGAGGTTTTGCGTAAGAATGCGCAGGCCACCCAGCATTGGACACGCTGTTGTTTTAGGACTGAATCGTCAGAAAATGCTTGATTGCCTTTGGGCAAGAAATCAGAAAGCGGCACACTTTGTTAGTGAATGAAATAAAATCATCCCGGAGTGCATTCTCACTCTTGCTTTTGCTTTGTCTGTCCTCATCTCGTGCTCTCTCTCTTTCTCTTTCCTCAAGAGATACCCACAGGGGGTATGAAGACAATGCTGACTCTAATACTCCCTTCAGCGCAGAACACTAGAGGCAATAAACTTTTCATTTGATGTCTGTGTTTCTGTCTCTATGTATACTTCTTTTCAAAATCTCTCATTTTTCATTTGCGCTTGTGTCAAACTTGCTGCTGCCAGCGTGCCAACAGTGTGTGTGTGTGTGTGTGTGTGTGTGTGTGTGTGTGTGTGTTTGCAGTCTGCTAGTTCAGACTGCTATCATCAAGGGAACTGTGAATAAAATCCATAACTTTTATTGACATGTGGCAGAAGCAGAAATATCTGGATTTCAAAAGCGAAAAGAAGCATTGAAGGATAAATGCTATTGGACAGGCGCAAGATCAGGACATTTTTCATTGATACATACAAAAAGTCTCAGAAACACAGATGTCCTGTTGTCTTTGGTACATTTATTGTTTTGTATTAATGTAGTTGTTTTTCCTTAGAAGGAAGTACACTTTTCTTCTATATTTAACCTAAAATTATGATGTAACGTCAGTAGTGACAATTTTCATCCGTAATGTGTTTTATATCCTAGGGAAACAGATAATCAGAAAAAGGGGGGATTCAATTCACCATTTGTTGACTGAATGGAGGCAGAGGTGAATGAAAGATTGCAGTTGATTGTAAGAAAGGCATGGGTTTATGCGAGCAAAAAATTGCTGGAGAAATCCAGCATACGTCACCAGAGGGATTTTAATGAAATTAATAAAATAATTATAAGTGAAACAAATGCATGGATGAATTGTTCACAATAAGATCAATAACATGCATTTAGAGAACAGAGATAATTTCCATTTCATGCTGACTTAAAAAAAAAAAATCTACCAAGTCTTCACCCTACATTTTTTTCTTCTTTTTTATAATTTGGTACATCTGAAAATATGTCACCATACAGAAGTCTCTACTTCAGTTTTATAGTGACATCAAGCAGTCAGAAGAAGAGTGTCAACTGTATTTAACCCCTTTCAAAAGCTCCTGAGAACAATTTAATTTGCACCTGCATTACTTCCGCTATAACATTCTCAGAGTTTTTCTTACCTGTTCTGTCTGGCATTCGGGAAAAGGTCAGAAAAGAATGCACTCGGTACACTGCAAGACTGTTCTGCACCAGCCCAAATAGCAGCGTTACTCCCCAGCTTTGTGTCGCCGCCGCATCCTGAAACATTTAACATTGGACCATTTCAATGCACAATGGAACAAGACTGTTTTAGGAGTGGAGAATGTGAGTGTGTGCTGCTAGTTTTCACGTTTTGGATACATGAAAGACATAAACTGGCCTCCATGACAACAAATAAATAACCTGGACAATCTCCACAGCATCTGCTGCTCTTTTATTAATTAGCATATACATGTATTTTGCATGTGTGTGTGTGTGTGTTTGTCGATGGGGTCTCGCTGACTTCATTCAGTGGGGCTTTGTGAACTTGTGAGTCATAATTCTGATGATGAGTGTCTTTCCACCGGAACAAACGACACGAGGAATAAAAGGAATAGAGCAGTCCTCCTTTTTTCTATAGCTAGTTCTTATACAAACGCATACACAGACTGTTCAGCATGAAACCTAGTTTTTGGACCATTTTGCTCAATATAAACTTTTTAGATTCTTCAACAGTTCAGCTGTAAAATCATTTTTGTGGGCTCAAATGTGTTGTTAAATAAATCGGACATCTAATCCCGACACTAACACAAATGAAACTAACGTCTCTGTGATTTTGAATCTCTTTGGGACTTTGGGACTCTGTATCTTCAAGCATGCTTGTATGTGAAGAGCGATAGTGCTGTACTGGAATATTCTTCTTGACAAATAGATTAAACATTTATCATTTTCATTGCCCATGCACATATATGCCAGGGCAAATATTAGGACTTGCCACTTACACAAACTTACAGCACATCTAGGTCAGGTTACTGCAATAAAATAAGAGATTATTATTATTATTTTTTTTTTTTTTTTACTGTAACCACTGACCTATGTTGCTGGAGGCTGTCCTAATTCACACAAAGTAATGGCAGATGTTCCACTGACTAAGACTCCTATCGATCAGAGTATAGTCTGTGAATCTTATTTGATCATAGTAAGTAAAATAAATCTTAGTTGTGAACTTGGCTTAGCAATCTCTATTCAACATGGTGGAATAAACAGATAATCATCTTTTCATCTATTGTCAGTGAATGTTAGGAAAAATCTTTGAGTTGTTCTCACAGGATATAAAGACAAACAAACACTCCAAGACCAGCAAAGTCTGGGGTCGGTTTGAGAAAGTCTCTTATGCATATCTATGTTGCATTTATTTGACCAAAATGCAGTGAAACATAATTAAAATAACCGCTTTCTATTCAAGTTTTTTTTTTTTTAATGTAATTTATTCCTAGTTGCCAAGTTGAATTTTCAGCAGCCTTTACTCCAGTCTCCAGTGTCACATGATCCTTCAGAAATCATTATTCTTATCACTATCAATGTTGAAAACAGTTGAGCAGCCTCATACCTATTTATGACAATATCTGGATTCTGTATTGAAACATAAGCACGACGAAAATTTCATTTATGCTGTCTCAAGCTGATTTTGAATTACAGTACGTGACCTGCAGTGAGTTTTCCTGCAAATCTGCACAGTCAAGTGTGTGAGGGGAGAAAGTGAAATATTTCAGGGTAGATGCAGATCGGTCTGTGGTTTTCTCGCAGAGCTACAAAGACAAGTAGTGCAATACATATCCTCTTACTGCAACACACACAAACTCACGTCACTAGGAACAGGGTGCCTTGTTACACAAGCCCCCATTGGAAACAGGATGCTGCCTTATCACACACATAGATCCAATGAGTAAACACACTAAGCAACACAAATTTAGAAGTCTGTAAACCCTGTCACCGCACTTGAGAGAGTGTGTGTCGACGAATGTGTTAAAAGTTAACACTGAGAGCTGTTATTCACAGGATGAATCAGCAGAGAGGAAAAAAGAGAAGGAAATGTTGTAGTTGAGCATGCACGTACACGTTAACGCACTCTTCCATACACACACACACACACACATATATATAAGCCTATATGTATGTGCACACACTCGCGCACAAAAATAGCTCAGTCAGCATAAACAACACATTTCATTCATAAAAAAGCAGCTCAGTCACCGCCCATACATGGACTGTCATCATTGAGTCATGTGACCTTAAACCGCATAGACCTGAAACAGAGCAACATAAGCCCTGAAAGGGGAAAGGAGTGAGAATAGAAAACTAGACAGAAAGAGAAAACTAGAGAGATGTGGATGTTAACGGTTCTCTCGTCATCGCTGGTTGCAGTTCCTTGGTCGGTGAATGTAGGAAATACCACAAAAACGTCACGTGGACAGAGTTCACTTTCCATTGTGCGCAACCCACCCCCTCACACACGCTCATACACACATACACATTTGGCAATTGTACAGTAGAGTCACCAGCTGCCTTTCTCTCCACCCACGAATTTCACCATTGCAACAAACAACTTTCCATGGTTCGCACAAACACTTAGACAATTACAGCATGACAGCTGCATCAATGATGGGCTGCACATCACAAAAGACTGCGTTTGTCTGTGTGTGTGTGTGTTTGTGAGAGAGAGAGAGATTCACAATTCGTGTCAGATGGGCTATTGTTTCTTTGGTCTATATTCAGTTCTACGTTTATTTTTGTGACAGGGGAACTAAAGGCATTTATTCTTGGCAAGCTGACGCATAACGCATCCATTTACTTTTTTTTTCTATATCAAAATCAAGATTTTAGAGTCACATGTAAAAGGGGAAGTGTATAGCTTAGGTCCTGTAACAATTCATTTGAAGTTGGATAATATTTTATTTACCTCTTGGCTTCACTAGTTAATTTTAAATGGTCATAAGTGGGACAACTTAATTTTTAGTACAATTATTCCATGCATTCTCTTAATCAATAGGATGTCATAAAATCTGCATGCATTATTAACTGTTTAAAATAGTTTTAGATAACAATTGAAAGATGTCATGTATTTTGTATAATTAATATAAAATATTTTATTAAAATATATTATAATTTATTATACTCACACTTCAATTTCTCTCTATATAGAAATAAAAACATAATACATGTATTATTTTAACTTTTCAATCAGAAATGATATATTTTTACACTCAGAAATGGTTAACAATTAGTAAAAAAGTAACACAATGAATTAGAATTTTTTAAAGTAGTGTTTAATGTACTACTTCTAAAAAGCATATGTATATATATATATATATATATATATATATATATATATATATATATACATATACATACACACACACACACACACACACACACACAAACACACACACACACACATATGTCTGACATCTAGAGTACATGTGCTTTTCATTATTTGTGATGCAACTCCCCAGACAGTGTCTGTGTTTGAGTGAAACAGAAATATTTCAGTTCCATTGTAACTTGTGACAGAGAGTGAAAATGCGTAGGTAAATTGCAGGTGCGTGGGTGTGTCACCAGAGACTCATGACCAGCCACTTCCTCTTTCTACAGGTATACACCGGTCACATGGGAGGCTGGAAAGAGGTTGGTCAGGCGGTCAACCAGACTGAGGGAGGCTACGTGTGACTTCCATAAAAGGACATTTAACTGCTATTAGAAAGACCATGCAGCATTTTGATTCTGAAAACAATCGCTCTAATTGTCAGTTATTGTTTAATTGCAATTATGGAACAAATTCAGGCATTAAAAATAGCATAACATAGCAGTCAGTCACAAATAAACCTTAGATGACATCTGTAAAATAATTTCCAGAAACATGTTGAGTCATTATGCACGTATGTAAATGTGGTTGAAAAAATAGTCATCCTAGTATTGTGACAAATTTAAACAGGACATCACTGTGTAAACAGTTCTGTAATTAGACTGTTTTCTAACAGCTCTTGTGTTTTACCAACATACACACATATGCCCGCACACAAACATCCGTGCTCGCAAACACACAGAGATGCGTTTTGGGCAGCCGTGCGTAGGAGACCATTGCGTGTTTGGTACGGAACCAGGCTGTTGGAGACCTGAGTTGTCATGGCGATGATAGTTTGATTCACCATGGCGACTAATGAGTGAAAGAGAAAGGGAAAGACAGACATGAGCGAGGGAGATTGCATCATAGGAAGAGAGAGAGAGTGAGAAAGAGCCAACTTAAGCATCATCCACCCAACAGTTACTTCAAACCTGCCAATGCTGGCTGCAAAAAAAAAAAAACTGTAAACATGAAGATGATTCAAATGGTGTGAAAATCATAACAGAAAAGCAAGTGCTTGATTGCTCATACTCTTTTATACCTAATTGAATTCAGCCGTCCACTCATGTGCAAATTAATTCTTTCCATGCTCTCCGGTGAAACGATAGTGTTTATTATGTGTATTCTGTACACAGTATGTAGTTGTTTTGCATGCATAAAAAAACTCATGTAGGCAACGACATTTGCCAAAATACATAATGTACAATACTGTACAATGCATACTGTATATGTGTATGTATATATATATATAGATAGATAGATAGATAGATATAAAATAGATCTTCATTAAGATACATTCATGAGTGATATGATCTGAAAGTAGCCTATACTTTTAACATCAGTCAATCAAGCATTTTTATTGTAGAAATGTATCTAAGTAATTGGAACTAAAACATAACTATGTATAAAGGAAAATGTATAAATGCATATTTGTCTTTTTAACTGAACTTAGGTGGAGGTGCTTGAGAGATTCATTGTTGGTCATTCAGTTTTTTTTTCTGTAAAGAAAATAACCATAAAACTTAAATATAATAACACTACTACTAATTCTGCTACCTCTAATAACAATATAAAATGAGCTAAGATCTGATGAGCTGCTGGATTAATGGATATTAATCACATTGTCTGCATTCACTTAGAAATACATAGTTTGCTGAAGAAAACCATGCAGTGTTATTTTACAATCGCACCCATGCCGTTTGCTCTGCTGCACCACCTCACCATGACAGATGTTCGCTTTTGCATCTGTCGATGATGAAAGTCTGGATGGTCTCTTTAGTGTTTGGCATTGAGAGGTTGACATCCATTTTTCTCAGAAACCAGTAGAAGTCTGACCTGATCACAGCACACATTTCCACTGTCTTTCTGACTATCTGTGATGAGCTCAGGCCCAGAGAACCCCGCAGCATCACTGCATAGAATTGATGTATGGCTTTAAGGTTTCGGAAGTCTGCTCACTAGCACTCCCTTTATGGCCATGCACACTTTCCTGTTACCCACATCGCCAAAGTCCAGATTTTAGCCAACAGTCTATGTGGCAATACATCACCAAACTGTTGAAGAAAAGCTAAAAAGTAAGCTAGTATTTCATTCTGAACATAACCAGACTTACACAACATCCTCTGTGCATTTCGTCAACGATGAAAATGTGTAATCGTTTATTTCTAGCAGCAAAGTAAGTTCTAAAAGGGAAGAACCCTTATTACATTCCTCGCATTTTTAATTGGTGAAACAGCTCCCAAATATCAAGCTCTCCAGTGTCTCCAAAGCTCTCTCTTACTCACTCCTCTGCTCACTGCTCACTCTCCGGCAAATATAAACAGACCCACTCCATTTATTCAGCTTGTAACAAACATTAAGTCCCTAATATGTAACCGCTGGGGAAGGAACAGAGCATGACTATGATGGTCGGAACATAAACAGTGAGTAGCTAATATTTAGAGAAAGCCTGATCCGTCACAGTTGGTGTTAGCTAGTTATGCTATATGTGGTAGATGACTTCATCCCTCAGTGACAGTCCAAGCAGAACGCATTTGAATAGAAAGTTTGAATGAAATACCATTCCAGTGGTAAAGGAACTCATTAGTAATGGCTCGGTTGCTATGACCTAAGGGCTGATGGACATTCATAGTACTACCTGGGTGATTTGAATACTGTTCCTATTAATAGTGCAGATAGGGCTCTGTTACGTAGGTTGTGGTATGAGTGTATTTTAACACACCTCTGGCCATTTGACCTGGATACTGAATATAAACAGGCAAACAAATATAGCATCACATATATTTTCAATAGTTATTTATGGAATCCTGTTTCCATCTCAGAGTAAAAAACAAAACAGGAAGGGGTGAGAAAGTTTAAAACAAAAAATAAAGTCACAGCGTGTCACCTTGTGTCAAAATGCCGATATAAAGCACAATTACAAGAAACAAAGTCTCAACTGTGAGAGTCACATTTATGAAAAAAGTCTGACTAATGAATTAACATTTTTGATTTATTCCACTTCTTCTCTGTTAATATACTACTTTTTGTGCTGCATTGATCTCGAATGACAACAAGCTATGTGTCTTGTTTCTTCTCTTTCCATCCGTACTGAGTAGTGCATATGTGAGAAAGAGAAAGAGCATGTAACTGGATATGTTTGGCTTCTTTTAGACTGTCCTCCATTTAGGAACTTCCATGACCAGTACTCCACTTGGAAAAAAAAAGAACAATCTACCCACGCTTTCCCATTTACATACACATTTATGTGGTCACATTTTAAAGCCATATCACCTAATAAAAAAAAATTACATTCAAACGAAGGAGAAGCAAATGTTAGTTAATCCATAAAATTTTGTTTTATGATCAAGTAATCAGAATCTTTTCATTCTTCATCTTTCAGAGTGTGATTTTGTCTTCCTGAACCCTGTCTACCCATTGACTATGCATCCAACCACCCTATGAAGATACAGATTTCTGTGTCCATTTAACCCAGCATGCAACACTACTATACCTGTAACTTAAACCACTCATGGGCTGCACACTCGACTGGCCCACTGTGTTGAATTCATTCATCAGCCGCCAATCAAACCTGACCCTGACCCCAGCCACTGGCCAACAGCGTCTACATTAACAAAACAGTCTGCAGGTACTTCGCTCTACTTTGTACATGTTACTGAGGAAACTACTTTTTAATTAATTCTTAAATTAACACACACACACACACACAAAAAAAAATCAGTGGAAAATTTAAGCTTTTCAAGTGAGAAAATAAACAAAGTGAATGAATTAAAAGTGATAAATAGAATGCAGATTGAGTGTTGTAGGCAGTTCAATAAAAGACCATACGTTTTCAGTCAATCAGATAAAGCCTGCAGGGGAATAGAAGAAAAAAAAGGAGTAAGGATGAAAGAAATGAAAGTGAAGGAGTGTTGATAAAGGTGCTCATGCGAGATAGAGCAACTCTTAGCTCTCTTATACCATGTTCTAAACCACTGGAGCCAAATCACAGACAAAAGCCCCACTGTTTCAAACTTCCTGTGTGTGTGTGTATGAACGTGTGTGTGTGTGTCAGAGCACCCAGGTTGTGTTTGTATGTATAAGTATGTGAGAGTTATTCATATAGTAAAAGATTTAAAAAATATATTCAGTACAAGTGAAGTAGATCACATGACTAAATATGAGATAAGCTGGGTTTTTACAGCTGAAGTAATAGTTTAATGCCTCAGTCAGCTCTCTGTAAAACACCGCCGCAGGCACGTGTTCATGGGCTGACCACAGAACAGGTGATATGAATTGTCCTCTTAGCCAATCAGGCCTGAGGGTTGCGTGCAGAGGATCCAATCAGGCTGCAGGCTGCTGAAACTCAGGCAATAAGAAATGAGTTTGACCCTTTTTCTGGCCTCAAACACCTTTAAGGACTACACAGCTACGTCAGTCTGGCTGTAACTTGAAGTACGTCAACAATAGATGCATCACATGCACATTAGTGTTTGCTTATTGTATGTGAGCACTCAGTACATTCTAGCCATTCTAGCCATACTTTTTGATCATGACACTTAAAGGGTTAGTTCACCCGAGAATGAAAATTTGTCCATCTTCTACACACCCTCGAAGCTTCCTAGATGTATGCAACTTTCCCTTTTTCAGAATAATCCAATCGAAGTTATATTAAAAACTTTCCTTTTTAGTGGAAAGCCACATACACCCAGGATGCTTCAAGGACTTTTCATTTCCGGGTGAACTAACCCTTCAAAGGGGTCATGAATTTTCTTGGGTCTATATATGGCAGATGATTCTCAATAAGCTCAAACAAATTCTAATTGTTCCCTGTTAAAGCAAAACGAAAAAGGAATTTCTTCTATTATTAATTTACAAAGTACAGCCCCCAAGGAGCATGGTTTTGTGAAAAAAAATTAGATTTTTTTTTTATTTTTCTTTGCAAGGAACACAAAAGGTGAGAAAATGCATAAGCTCATGTCTGTAAAAAGGCACTTTTTTTTGGTTAAAGCACAAACTGTCAATGTGTCACTACTCTTCTATGCAAATTAATTTAAGTTAAGGACTTTTATTATCATTTATTGTAGAGGACAGTGAAAATTTGACAGAAATGCTGAGGAATAGGGAGAATGGGATAAAGACTTGACCTAAGCCAGGTCCCATGTGTACAATAGATTCAGTATACAGATCCAAAGTAACTAACTTGTACATGAATGTGTACATTGTAGCCTTTCGTGGTAATCTAATTCAGGACTTTGATGTCATTAGCACTATGCACTACTATTAGAATACCATTTTCATTAAACAACCTCCAGTCTGACCTCATCTCATATGTATAACTTATCTAAGTGCTATGAATGAGGATTCACATGTTGTAATGGAATCAAATGGGGAAGTCCCTCTCTCTCTCTCTAGAGTGAATATCAGTTTGATTCACACTGTAACCACTGTACTGCACACTTGGCGGCCATCCAGCTCTCTGCTGATCCAGCACTCAAGAACCCAGCATCTCACACAACACAGGAAACATCCGATAGCTTACTACATTTTTTTGTCCTCTGAACTCAACATAAAAATGAAAGAGGTTGATGTTTGGAAGTGTTTGCTAATATATATTCTCTGTGTTTTACAGATCAAGAGAGCGATAACCTAATGTGCTTCCTTCTTCACACAGAAGCACTAAATAAAGAGGCCATTGGTTCCCAAAACCTCCAACAATCACAAGACAGAAGAAGTACAGTGTGTTCGTGTGTGTGCATCTTCCCACAAAACCCATCTCTGACGTTAAGTTGTCAATCTTGAATGTAGTCACAAACTAACGATTGTCACATCAAAGACGGATTGTGATGTTTCCAGTCTACTACCAGCTTGATAAAACTGCAGTTCGATCTAAGTTGTCATAAGTTCATTAAACATGCAAAGCAGTATGCTAGGTGAACTGACCCGATCCCAACCTACTTTTATAGGTCCTGTGAAATCTGGACAGAGTTGCCCGTTTAGCCATAATGTGGTTCATTGGTGAAAGCAGGCATGGTGGGGTCGGGGAAACTGACATTGCGTCTTAATGCAATATCTATTATACGAAAGAAAAAAAAAGAAATCCCAAACATTAAGATAATACCATGCACTTTTTACTCTCAAACCAGCACTTCTACAAACGCTATACCACTAAATGTATAGATTCTAAACATATATGCATTATATCAACATGGGATTAAATAATCAAACCTGGGAGTTATAGAGTCACAATCTCTTCTTGCTTTAAATCTATTGTATTTGCATTAATATATTACTTTTATAAAATTTTTAAAAAGTAAATATCTGTTTAAATTCAAAGACAATAATAACTGTAAAAAAAATAGAAATATCATAAATCCAATAAAAGACTCCAAGGACTAATCTAATCAACCCTAACCCTAACCCTAACCCTAAGTTGTTTGTGAACCTTTTTCAAGCATCATTTAAGAGGTTAAATATTCTTAGAGAACTGCCCAGTGGGAAAAACACAAGATAAGACATGAATGAGGTTCAGAATATTAAGTTCAAAGTTTCTCCTTTCACTTTATCACTCTCAAATACACACAATGTACAAATATACGCTAACCACACATAAACATAAAGCTTGAGCAAAAATCACTCAGGCTGTTTCAAAAGTGTAAAGGTCACCTAATCGCTCACATTCTACTAATGGCAAACAATATCTCGTTGACATTTACATTTATATGAGAAGATTGATATGAGTCACGCAGATCCTTCATTCAAAATCCCGGAAAACAGGGCACACCTGAAAGAATGAACAATGGAATATGGATCCAATTAAAAGAAGAAATAAAGTGTTTTGATTCAAATACATTAAACTGTTAAACTTGTTATCTATGGCAGAATTTTAGTTTACATTGCATTTAATTTTTTGACCGGGCTGAATTTATTATTGACCGAGTTTATTACAGATTGCTACATCATTAGACATGAAAAATGTTTTTAGAATGCTGTACATCGAATGACTTTCAGTGAGGCTGTGTTAAAGGGTTTGGGGAATCCCTGTATGAACATGAGCTTGACCCTGAGACATTTGATAAACTAAGAGGATGAAAGTATTTGCTGTTTACCCAAGCACCAGTATATCACGATCTTTCTGCATTTTAGTGTAGGTTTAACAGAATGAAAATATGTGTCTTTGTGTGGTAGATATGCAGTATCTAACATCTTCTACACTTTCTAAAACCTTCAGTCAAGCACAGACGTTTTGTTCAGAATGCATGTGTCAGGAAAAACAAATGCAGGTAATTCCATAATTGTTCGCCCCTTTTTAAAATCCGTTGAGTGAAGCTGCATAAAATAGGCTACTGTTATGCAAGCAATGCCTTAGTTAATGACAACATCCCACACATTCACATTGCTTACCATCGTGTATGCCAGAAAGAGGGTGTGGCACAGGTTTAGTGTGTAACCCAACTTGAAAGACAGAGTGATTCCAGAATATGACGAACACTGATGGACCTTATTGGGCAATTTGAATTGGAAAAATGCAGGGGGCAGTTTTCCCACACCTGCTGCTGGGAAACTCACAATGGCAATGACAGGTAGATCTTCAAAACCCACACAATGTATGAATGTGTGAGATTTTATTATATCACCATTGAACTCTTCTCTCAACATTCTCTATGAACACACAAAAACAGTGAGTAATATGACCTTTGTAAGTGTAAATGTATCATTGTGAGTGACCCCAGATTTAAAGGTCAAGATGCCGCTACGCTGATTCACGACTATGATAGAAGGTCAGCAGACATGAGACAACCTTCCCACTCAATTTCATGGACCTCAAGTACCTAGTGTGTCTTTACATTCATAAAGGTGAAAATGTGGGTGTCTGAAACGACATAAATGAAACAATTCTGCATCCCTGATTACAGAAACGGATTGCATCTTGAGAAAAGGAGTGCGGGCTACTCTCAAGGCCCAAAATAATTCAAATTTAAGTAACGAAAGCCTGATTTGAAGTAATGGTTGCTCTGAAAAAAACAAAAAAAAACTTTCAAAGTGTTCATTATATTAAGCAACTGTTGTTGAAAAAGAAATTTGGGAAAAGAAGCCCTTAATTATATACAAGTTAACAACTGATTTGAAATTTTGAGCTGTGAGAACAAGGAATATGTTCTCCATCCACAATTCAATAAAACTGCAGTAGATGTCATGTGATTAATCATAGTGTTTAAGTGAAAGTCAGACCCTAGTAATAAAGGTGAAGAACACCAGCACAGTGACATTTTAAACTAAACCTTGCGGCATGCATCAATCTGTTTATCTGTGTGAGGTGCCCTACAAGGTGATGATAACATTCTCCAGCTATTATCTTAAGAGAAAGTATGTCTTTTTCTTTCTATGCACACTCTCTCTCTCATTCCTTAAACTAAGGTTTGCCTGCCTTGTCTTTCAGGAACTCGTTTACCTGACCAACAGACGCAAGTCACGGTCTAGTCCTCTGAAAAGTTCAATAGAAACATGCACACAAAAAAACTACTATGCACGCATTCCAAGAGGTTTACGCATGGGTATCCCTTAATATGCTCACATGCAAAGTACAATATACTGCAAAGACTTTAAAACAGCAAATCAGCTCTCCATTGCTTACTCACTGGGAAAGCCTCATTCATAAGCTTAGTGCATTTTCTTTTTATGTTTTTGAAGCACTCCAATTAGGGCAAGGGTGCAATTAAAAATATATATTTTAAAAACTATGACAGGATGAATTTTTATAATATATAATAATATGAATATGTCTGTGCAGTTAGAAGATCCCATTTGTTTTCTATCAAATAATCAAGACTATATGATGAATCTCAACATGGTGACCCTGGACTACAAAATCCATCTGATAAATACTGATCAATAATAAGTGCTGACATTCATGATTCATGAGTTTCAGTTCTCCATTTATTTATTGTACTGTCACAATGGCATGCTCAAAACAAAAGCAGTCTGCATATTTCACCTCTGAACACCTGCTAAACTCTCAGTCTGAATTCCTGTCCAATTGTTCTTACACCCCACACAGTGGGGGCAACTCAAATACCGAGGAGTGATAAGAGGAAGAGATGCATGCATACACCCACATGCTTCATGCACTGTGAAAATCCTTCAATTCATGGTTAAAAACGAACAGGTGTGGCTGCTAGATATTCACTGTAAACAAAACAATACGATGACATTACTAGATAGCTTTCTGGATCCTTTATATTTTACTGACCTGACAAATTAAATAATGCATGGTTGGCATTATTTTATTGATCTGAGTAATACTTTTCTGCATCAGTTCTGCTGATGCTGCTTTGACTCTAGCAGTGATGGTGCTAATGCCCATGACAGGTAATATCTTACTTATTTATTAAATTTACAAGCGCATGTGCTATTTGAACTGAAAAAAGTCAAAATTAATCGGTAACATACCAATCCTGACCTACCAAAAACAGCTTAATTCAGCATGAAAATGTTATATATCTGCTTGTATTTTCCAAATACAACCCCACTGTAATAAAATACCGCAAATACTACCTTTAATAATTGATCCATCTATAGTTTAAACTTTAAAGCACTCTAATTAACACCAATAAAAGGATAACTGAAAAAATAATAGTCATAATTTATTGTAAGTTATTCATGTTTTACGCACAATGGGGCTCACACATGTGCATTTATTGGCAGGGAATGGTGACCTCCTTCAATATTTAAAAAAAAGGATACAAAAGTGTCATTAAATAATACATTCAACTTGATCTGAATATTCGATAGGTTATGCCGAGAAACAAAGCAAAATGTATTGTAGCATTTATCAAAAATCTTAACCTCGCCCATTGCTCTTCTGTTGCACATTCATGACTACGGTGGGGTGCTTGCTTGAGAGCAACATTTCCCATCGATGCATTCAATAAAACTAAATTTTCGCACCATTCTGAGAAATCTAAATAACACATTAGAACTATTATAACTTATGTACAATTTTTTTTTTATCAGCAACAAAGATTAATAAATGCTGTAAACTCAAATTTACATATAGAGATTAATACAAATTCTTAAAAGCCAACTGCATGAAACTGGTATGAAAGTAGGCCCTCTTTCCTTCCTGCTCATTCACATTAGTATCATCCAACAATTTTGAAAGAATCTGCAAATGCATTTGTTATTTAAAAAAATTTTCCTCAGATTTTTTTCTTCTACCAAAACATGAATGAACATGGGTTCATAGAAGAAAAGTAAAATGACAATTGTATATCCACTCCTTGAAACTGCCCTTTTCTGTTACTATAATTTAAATCATTTTAAAGAGTGACTCACATTTACCAAAGAGAGAGAGCGAGAGAGTGAGTGTGTGTGAGAGAGAGAGAGAATCAAATCAGAATAAAGCCTTCTGAATTTGCAAAACATGCTTCATACTTTATACATATACATATATATATAAAGGTCTTTGAGGACTTCTCTCACATCCAGGTCATTGCTTGAGTGTTTTCAACATAGGCCTAAGTACAAACACCCACTCACAAACACACAAAAAACTAACAAATAGTTTATACCACACATGACCTTTAAGCTTGTCAACCTGTGACATGCTTGGTTTAACAACAAAATAACACATTTAGCTGCTCTGACTGCAATTACCTGTTTAAGCATGAATATGTGAATATAAAAATCCCATTCTTGCTCATTTTCAGTGTGGCTTAAGGTAAGACATAATTGAGCCATCACTACTGGACTGTGCTAATATACAATTTTCTTAAATGACTGTTGTAATCATGTGACTATGACTGCATTCACCTCGACCTTGGGAATCATTCTTGTCATCCATTTTGATGAGTCAGTGCTGTAAAAGCCATCTGGATATCTGTCACTCAAAGATGTATCCATTATAAAGTCACAGCCGGAAAACGTGGGAGTCCAAGTAGAAATTCACGTCTTTCCAATGTAAAGAGCAAAGTTCAAGACCTTCATAAATGTGCTCTTCAAACAGTTACAATAGTGTGTGTGTGTGTGTGTGTGTGTGTATATATTTTATTTTTTTGTGTGAAATAATAAATATATTATTAATAAAAAGTACTTTTCCTGATTCTAATTTTAAACATTTCCTGACTTTATGGTTTCAGTCCACTATTCCAACCATATTGCGTGAAAAAAATAAAACAGCCATCCTTTATGGATAGGAGTGACAAGAAGGTGTGATTACCTTGATTTCAGAAAAAAAAAAAAAAAACATGAATTTCTGTTGTGACAAACATAACATACAGATGTTGTGGTTAGTGTAGGGCCCCCTCCCAACAAAAAATAAATAAAAAAGATATAAAAAGAATAAAGTCATTATGTTATAGTGTGCTTACTAGTTCCAGTAGGGAGCCATTTGTGTGTTTTCTGGAGATCAATGGGAATACAAAATAAAATAAATGTCTGAGTTGTGCCTTCATAAGACAGAACATCCCCACTCTTTTGGAACAATGAATTTTCATGACATTTCCATGACCTTTGCAGTCATTCATAGTTAAAGGATAGGATTTTTCTTTTTTTTTTCCTTTGTATTGTATCGTTTTATTTTAATTAATTTCCATTACTTTTTGGGGGGCTGGTAATCTAAAATGTCCTGATATTTGCAATTATTTGAAAAGGTTTTTCCCTAGATCATACACTTGGATGACACTAACATGTTGTTTTCCCCAGTGTCTCTTTAACTCATTTTAACCTTAGATATATTTTAGACCCATCAATGCAGAGTCAAAAGATTCCTGGTTCTTTAAAAGATGTGCCAATTGATATTTAAGTAGTTGTCTCAAACCACTCTAAGCTGAACCTGTCCTGACACAAACGAAGCTAAGATCACTTGACCCTGTTTACCCTCTCCCTCCTAAGCGTCTAAAGAGGCAGGAGAAGGTCACGGAGAGGGGATTCCCCGTGACGGCAAACCAGCAGCGCTAAAAGCGAGTTTCCCTCCGCGCGCACACCGTTTCCACGCCTCGCGCTGTGGAACATGTTCCCCACAACTATAGACCACCTCTGGACCTCTTGAAGTTGGGAAATAAACAAAAAATAAACGTGCGGGTTTTCTTAAGTAAATGTACTCACAAGCTCGCTCCAAAATAGTACACTTCTTGTATCGAGACTCTTGGCGTATTTTGTCGAGAGACTGTACGGTCTCTTTTAACGGTTGCTTTTAAGCAACACTTGATCTAACGTACAGCGAATAAGTTATAAAAAAAACTACAACCGAAACATGTTTTAGTGTCCTCGGGACGTCCAAACTTAACACTATCCTGCTTTTCCAGAGAGCCAGGCGAGTTAAACAACACGGTTAAAAGGGAAAAACCGGACGGAAAAAAGCTTCATTCTGAGCCAACGGGTGAATTTACCAGAGGCTATCAGCTCTATACTTTCTCCCATTACAGTATGGGGATATAATGTTGTTCCTTAGTTTAGAGGTAACGGGGACACGCTTCCGCTAAAAATACCTGTCTACGACTATATTTGGATTGGCTGGAACACAATCAAATGTCTAAAATAAACGGACCCGCCCCGGCGCAATGAATGAAGGATCTGCTATCTCAAATCATGGGGCAACCAGCTGCTAAATTTAGCAACATCGCTTGCGTCAATCACGAGTCTCAGTGCGTCAAGCCCTCACCCCGCCCCCGGGAGCTGATCATTGGCCAGAATTAGAACGTGGCTAAGAAATTACGCGTGTTGTGATTGGCTATTGTTGACACTTTTTTTGTTCAATGGGGAAAGCGAACTAGATTTAATAATCTGTTTAGTGTGCACGCGCGGGGGCAGAAGCACACTGAGGATTAAAATCCAACCAACTCCGCATCCTTATCATTTATATTTGATAATTTTATGTTATTTTGTTTGAGTTGAGGCGACTGTCATTTGTACAGTAACAAAATGTTTTTTTCTCCTCTTCAGTGCAAACTTGCATGCCAGTCTTCATTTTAGGAAAACATTCACAAGCGCACGCGCTCATTCATAATGTGTATAGTAACCTTACACATTTTAACGTTTATAATTACTAAAAAGGTTTAGAGTGAGTCATATATAGGCCTAGCTCTGGGGATAAACACTAGGGATACTACACGTATGTGTATTGTACATTTATCAGTTACATATGTTATATATTATCACCTGCTTATAAATTAAAAACATTTGAAATAGTTTAACAAACTGTGGATTTATTCTAACACGAAATACATTTATTGACTAATTTTCCTCTAGCAAGTAGTCGACGACATAACACATGGCCTACTGCGCGATTTCAAACAACTACTAGAAAAGAGTCAGAAGATCAACACTCCTCCCCCCCTCTCTCTCTCTCTCTCTCTCTCCTGGCATGGACTGCACGGCTTATGTGTATACTGTACCAGCGAGGCCGGGGAGCTACAGTGCTCGACGTCACCTCTCCCATGGCGTCACATTGACGTCACGCATTCCAAGCTTGCTATGTAGAAGCGGGGACGGATAAATGTGCTATTAGACTTTCTCTCTCTCAGCGCGCCACATAAACAAAGGCACATTGCAACTTACGCTCAGTGCATCCTCTCCGTTACTAACGCCGACACTCTTATAAGTGGAGCTGACAGAACCACGGAGTACTTTTATCTTCTTAGCTAAATGGAAAATCAGTCACATAATAGTTTTTTTAAATGAAAATCATCAACTTTTGCGACTTTGAAACCAACTTCAACTCAACCACTATTTTTCATTTTTTTACTCATTTCTGTTGGATATGCACACGGAATTATTAGGGCTTTACAAACACATGTAAAGACGGAACCTCAACAGAAATCAAGTAAGTGGAAATACGCTAATATTTAATACGCTTTATAGAAAAAACACACTTGTATGCTACGTATTGAAATGTAAAAAATAATGACAACGTGCTTTGGCTTATTTTTGTCATTTGTACTGCGGTGTCCATTCATATATTTCTGTATGCATTATGTTATAGCCTAATATAAAGAACTTTCTGGTCTAGACCTGTTGAATGTTCATTCCCCGCCGCGTAAAGACAAACAAGCTGTGTGGTATGCGACGTCTTCGTAGATGGATGGACTGAATCCGAATTTAATTTGCGAAACGTATAATATTCTCTCATGTTGTCATGGAAATGGGATGCCTCTTCCTCACCCTGGTGAATCCGCCGTGAGCTCGCGCGGGGCCGGTAGAGAATCTCGAGAGATGCGCCTAGTGCTCCGCGTTTCTCAAAAGCGTGACTTAACAGTGCGCGAATGTTTGTTTACTCGTTTGTAGCAGTATCTGCGTTAAGAATACGTTCAGTTATTTCAACATCACTATTGCCTTTTCAAAGTTGCAGTTAGATGACAGCACGAGCTTCATTCATTCTGTCTCGAAGGACAGTCGAACACACACATTGGAATACACATTTGTACAGTAATCAAATATAAATGTACAAAACTTCAGTTAACTCAAGTTTTATTTCATATTTACAAATCTCATTCTGTGAGATGTTCTCGCCAGCTTTCTTATGAGGAGATAAATATAATCACATATATAGCATAGGGGAAGCAAGTGTTAATTTCCCTGCTATTAGAAGACTCATTTCTGAGCAGATAACAATAACAGCTCTATCAATGTGTATACTGGGAGTAAGTGTATGTTGTTTTCATTCTTGGTAATGTTATGAAATGACACCGATACACCCATAAGCAACGTGCTCCTGTTGTGCTTTAAAAGGTATTTTCTTTCACTGTAGTTTATGATGTGAATTTCAGGTCAGCAAGAATCAAAAATCAATGACAAAGTAAAGATTATATAAGCAGTTTGATTATTCCATAGGCATTCCATGTCAAGACAGAACCGTCTCTAATAAGAGTATGATACGACAATATATTGATCAGCGCAACCATCCAAGTGAGTTGTTATACTAAAGTTATATTGCAGTGCACGCGAGATCGGGTCAGTGAGTACAGAGCCTGTCTCTTTCCCTCAGGTCCCTGTCCCCCTCCGGTGTCAAATCCCGTCCTCCAAGCTAATTTACTGTACTTGTATTTTTCCCATCACTTTATCTCCACTCTCTCCCTTTCTTTTTGTGTTTGCTGGAGAGCCTCTATCTCGCGCGCATATTGAACGCAGAACGGAGCGCCTCTACAGAGCGCGTGTTTCAGGGCTCTCTCGCGGTTCTCTAGGTTACCGGGGCACAAGCGGACCGGCGGCTCCATGTGTACACACTGAAACACGCTCTGTCAAAATCACACATCACCTCAGAAAGACAAATGGCGAAACTAAAAAAAAAAAAAAAAAAAAAAAATACATAATAAAGATATAAAAGTCTACTACTTCGTAGTAGCATGTGTGTGAAGTTAAAAAAAAAAATTATAAGGCCAATCAAAATTATATTTCTTCTCGCCTGTGTTTCCTTGACGATATTACAACTTTCAATTAAAAAAAAAAAAAAAAAAAGATTATTAAATATATATGCAGACCATGAAAGTTTCTGGGATTCGTTTCTAGTAGTGTGAGGATCTAGAAAGTGCTCAATACCTAGTGTTGCCGAAGGCTGGCTTTGTGTGAGCGCGCCTCTGTCAGAGAGGGGGCGCTAGTCGCTTTTAAAAACTTCTCGGTGGCGCGCTTGGGTATATTTAACGAGGAAGGGGATAGTCGGACTTCGCTGAGTGCCCAGGTGAATATTGTCCGACCGTCACTGAGACTGTCATTATTCGGAGCTAATGGGGAAAAAAACATGCAAAACAATACCTTTTATCATTCGCCCAGAACTGTACTCCTGTATGGTTGAATGCAAGAACAGAAGGGAAAATTAATTATTCCATTATAAATGTATTTGGAAACGTGTGAAATTCCGGAGTTTTAATTTAATTTTCTTTTATTTTTTGCCCTTAAGAATGCAAATTACCTATTCACTGTAATGCATCTTGTAAGAGGCTGTAATGTTTCCATCAAGACAATCGTGTCAAAAGTTACTATGTTATTTCTGCTTGGGTTTTCCTTTTTTGATTAATATTGGTTTGTTTCCAAAGGCTGCAATTTGTATCGTTGTCAAAAAAAAAAAAAAAAAAAAATCTTATTATTACAACATAAATAATCCACAACGTAACGTACTCAGAACATTTCCTTCTATTTAGTGTGATTTTCAAGGAAATACAAAATACCTGTGAACAAATTTGTATGACCTTATTGCAACTCATTTTATTTTTTTCATGAAAATATTTAAGGGGTTATATTTTTATATATAAAAAAACTTGTTTATATTTGCTTATATTTTGGGTGTATTAGTGGAGACTAAGGCTCTTGTAACCTTAACCATTGTTTAATAGTTTGCCCACTTGCAAATAATAATAAAAATTATTAAGTTCAACCTAATGTTTCCATAATTGTGCTAGTTCCCTGTTTGTGTATGTGTGTGTGTGTGTGACTTATGTAGTTGTGAACTAAATAATTTTGCTCCCGATTCCAGACACCGGTTCGGAAGAGCGCCTGCAGCCCAGGTCTGAGTCCCGGCTACCGGATACCTCACCCGCCGCGTGTGCAAAAACATCTCTGAACCCCAGACGCGTGCAGCCTCCACCCGAGAAACCGACCACGATTCAGCGAGCTAAAGGCCAAGCAGGTACCACAAGTCTCTTTAAAAATCTCTCTTGACTCTGGAGAACTTTCCCACACGCACTTTATGTGTAGGCTACGATTTGACATTCAAACCTTTTAGCCTATATTAAGCTAGCCTATAATAATTTTGTAGTTTTAACAACCACAACTTTACTCAGTGTAAACCGACTGGTAGTCAAATAACAAAGTTTTTGTTGCCGTTGAACGTTTGCTGTCATTTCATTTTGGTTTGTCTTTGGAGACTTGGACATTTTATCAGATCTCTGTGAAATGTTTTATACATTTTGTATCTGTTAAAATGATAATAAAACAAAGTTTTTGGTCTGTATAATTAAAGCAACAATTTATTCATATGGCTAGAATTTCTGAAAGTTGAAACTGTTTTTTTTCCCTTTGAGAGCTTTGTTTGTCCCGAAAATAAATGCAAATTACCGGGCTAATAACTAATTTTAAAGGCATTGTCTTTTCTCTGTACAACATTCCTCAGCAAATTGCATTTACTTTGCGCAGATGGTCGTTTATATGGCAGAACAAGCATGCATTTGGGTTCCAATTCATAGATCGAGAGCAATCTATATTATACCTCTTATATTTTCACCCAACCAGTTGCATAATATCACACTTTGTTCCTCATGATCATAGCAACCTCGTGTGCTCCTGTTAGCATACATTGTCTTTGTTGTCTTAAGTGTATGGAAAGTGAAAGTTTGTATTTTGTGCCGCCTGTGTACCACTGATGGTTGTTTGTTTCAAGAGCAAATTCATACTGGTTAGCGTGTCATGTTTATTTATTTATTTATTTATATGTCGTTGATGTTTTTGTTTGTTAGATCTATGGCACTCTGACAATGAACAAGCGATCACAGTTATTGGAACAGCTGCATTTTGTCCATCTAAAATGCACACCTCGAGGTTAGCAACTGTTTCATCCCTCTAAAGCGCTTTCTATAAGCCTGCGTGTGTATTTGTGTGGGGCTCTCTGTCTGGTGCACGCACACACACACACACACACACACACACACACACACACACACACAGCTGTAAAGCATCGTTTCAGTATGACTTTATGTGGTCTAGACGTTTTTAATAATTCGACTTTTTACGTTATATTGGCTGCGTTTTCATTTGTATTATCCGTGTCAACGTGAAATGTGGAGCTGATGTAGAAAATCGATGTGCTCTGGGGTTTGCACGTGCACAAACAAACCATAAACGGATACACACGAGAGATACAGAATCAGACAGAAAGTCAAGCCCTGCTTTTTGTGTAAGGATTTGTTTAGTCTTACATAAGTTGAGCTGGCCCAAATGTGTCAAAAAGACACCCTAAACTTGACAGGATAAATGCCATAGCTATTTGCAGTCTTCAAATTCCAAAAGTGTTAAGCATATGTCTATATCGCTGACGCACAGATTTTTACTGTTTTATTATTTTTTTTTTAATGAAAAAAAAAATGCATTGCTATCGTTTAAAAGTACTGCATATTTAAAATTAAAATGAAACAGGTTATATATTACAAAATAGCTAATAATACAAAAAGAAAAAAAAGAAAGAAAAAAAGGTGTCATGATATCTCAAGTGTGGTGACAGTGGAGTAAGATGTCAATGTTGGGCTGTAAGAAAGTTTGACTCACTTGCTCCATCCAGCGCGAGACAGACTGACCTCAAACCAATAATTAATTCCTCTGGTAGTATCCATGACGATGAAGGGGTCGCGTCTTATCCCACCCACCCACTCACTTTGACGCAAAACTCACCTCCTATATATAGACCTGTGGGGGAATTTGAAATATTATAAATTATCCAAGTAAAATTCAATCGCTAATAAAGTTGAAACTAGCTTAACTAGCTAAACTTATTTTATTTTTATAGAAGGTTGTTACCTTTAGGCCTACTATAAGTTTAACCAAATAGGCTTTCTATGTACAAGTTAGATAATTGATAAGTTACTCAGAGTGCACCAAATGTAAAGATCAGCTGCTCGAGATTACTGTCTGTAGTGAACGGTACATACACAAAACTAACTAATGGCAATATTTATCTGGATTATTTTATATTTCTAGATTTCTAAAATATATAACTTATTTTTACTTTACACCCTAAAAGTCTTCTAATATATATTGAAATATATATATATATATATATATATATATATATATATATATATATATATATATATATATATAATATTATAAAATTACTTTTTTATTTGAAAAATATTGCCTACTTTCTCTTGACATCCAATTTGGATAATAATGAACAAGTACATGCTAATTTAAAATTCAGTCACCTAGTCAAATATGGAGAAAAATAATATAGCAACATTAACTTTTATTATTAAGCTACAATAAATAAAGTAAGCTGGACAACAAGGAATTTTACAGTTAACAATCAATTCTAGGAATAAAGTTGAATTGGGGGGGGGGGGGGGGGGGGTTATTAAAGGTAAGCACTATCTGTTCACGTGCATATGAATCCACTGGTGTGACAGTAATGTCTGCTGACATAAAATTCACTGTTATCCGTGATGATGTTGCCACAATATGCGTTTGTATCATACGACGTGCGTAGGAAACGGAAAGCGCGCGCACCGGTCCGAGTCATCACAGGTAAAGAGGCGTTCATAATTGATAAGCCTCTTGATTTTACTAAACACACATGACGTGTTGGAGGCATAAGGATTACGAAGTCTCTACACGACAGCGTCAATCCGACGTCGGGTCTGTGTACACTTCCACACCAAGGGAAAATAAGCAAACAAAGGACACGCACACACTTCTCCTCGCGGACTCGGGTAGCTCTGCACAGATGCGCTTATAAACAGCTGTGTCAAGACGCACAGTTGCAGGTTATATAACTCTGAGAGCCCGCGCTGGCAATATGGTTTTCCTGGAGCGCAGAGCTGGCTCGAGATACAGACTACTACTATTAACAGGGGAGTTTTCGTGGCTTTTAATAAGATCATTTTATTTCAACAGGTGCTTGGTGCACATTAAATTAATAGAGTTAAACCACCATGAATATTCATCTAAAAGTGTTTTGGTTACAACTTTAAGCGTCATGTTTTGAAGTGACTAAACTCTAAACTATTTTTCTGTCTTAAGTTGTGCACATTGTTTTATGCATTTTTCATGTATGAATATTTATAGTTATGAAATATAAGGACTGATGATGGATAATAAAATAATTATTTCTGAGTCAAGTTTAGGTATATGTGTGCTAGATGGGTTGGACAGTGTTTGCTTACAAGAGTGGCATGAAATTCAAATCAAGAAAGAAAACTTCAACTGATGACATTAAGGAAACATTTTTAATAAATTAGATCTTTATTAATGTGATAGCTCACCCAGAAATGATCATTCTGTCATTATTTACTCACTCTCGTGTTCTAAACCAGAGGGAATTTTTTCCTTCAGTGGAGATGTCGCTTTCATGACTTAGTAAAAATAACTTTGAGTAAAAGGTGACAGAACTTCCTTTAATTCAGATGTTTTATTATTGGATACTGGAAGCCAGGACTGAAATGTTAATTTTTTATTTATTTATTTTTTGCATGTTTGTGCCCACCAGCTCACAGCCTAACCCATGTTTCCAGGTGAATGGGTTTTCTACTAACTTGGCACTAACAAAATAGTACTGAAATATGTTTGACATCACATCCTCTGTATACCTGAAGACAAAATTGAGCCAAAAGGCAATAATGCTAAGTCTCTCGTTTTTCTCCCTCTCTTCCTGTCTCAGTAGACATGCCCTGCGTTCAGGCCCAGTACGGCCCTGCACCTCATGGGTCCAGCTACTCCGCCCAGTCCTTCGGTTACCATGGTGACTACAGTGCTGACCTCATGGCGACAGACTACACGAAGTGTGAGCTTGGTGGTGGGGAGATCTCGGAGGCGGCTGCCACCACTTCCCTGCCCAGTTTTAATGTGTTTGTGGAAGGTGGCTTTGAGCCAAAACCCTCCTGTCTGTATCAGCTCCCTCAACGCCCCATCAAGAAGGAGGAGGAGTCTTACCCAACCATGGCTCCATCTGACGAAACAATACCTGGGAGTTCCATGTACTTTAAGCAGTCACCCCCTTCAACGCCCCCCACGCCACTTCACTCAGGCCCACACAGCAGCTCTTTCTTGTGGGATGAACACAGTCTTCCCCCTGTGACCCAGCCCTGCCTGATTGAAGGCCCACTGAAGAGTCCTCGCTTCCCTCATTTCTACGATCAGACAGCACCACCCTCCACCAGCGGCTACGACATCGGCCTTCCGCTGCGCCCTGAACGCTCTCCTTCCTCATCCTCTTCATCTTCACATGTGCCACCCAGCCTGGACACGCACACACACTCACATGTGCACTCCCATACGCACTCACACATGTACCCCCTGAACATGAATAAGCTGGGAAGTCTGGCGTTCCGCTCTCTTGGCATGGGCCCTTGCCCGCAGCTTCTGGGAGAGAGTTTGCCATCGCCGCCCGGACGCACCAGCTCTGGAGAGGGTACCTGTGCTGTGTGTGGTGACAATGCAGCCTGTCAGCACTACGGTGTGCGCACCTGTGAGGGCTGCAAAGGCTTCTTCAAGGTAAGAATTAAGTATCCCAGCACCGCTTTCGTTTTCTTATAATAACTCTCGATCCGATCGAATACATACGCACCCAAGCTCCATCACTGTCACTACTATTTACATGAGTATGCCATTGCAACTGCATAATAATCCTTATTGACACTCACTTTCACTGAAAGAATCATACAAGAAGTTCTGTGTAATGTAAATAGGAGGATCATATGCAAGGAGCTTTTAGTTAATATCTTAAACTAAAAGATTCCACTGCACACTGACGCATGTGTACTTGGGCCTTTAAAGGGGTAGTTCACCCACATTTTTTTCTTACATAATTCACTCAAAGCTGCTTGTTTTTACACTTTTTTAAAATAATTATTGCGAAATTAATTTAATTAACCAAGAAGATTAATATTTTCAAGAACTGTTTAGTTTACATTTATTAGATTTGTAACATTTTATATCATTTGAATAGATCAATAACTAATTTAAATACTTTTAAGTCATTCTGCGATATCCTTGGGAATTTTCTGAAGTCCCCAGTGGGCCCCTGCCTCTGGTTAAGACCCCACTGACTGTCACTGTATGAAAAAATACAACAACTGACAATTATTTTTCAATATCTCCTTTTTTGGATGAACTATCTCTTTAAAACACAGCACAATTAACTGAACTAAAACAAGAACTAAACAAGCTGTGCTCAACTGAAACTGACTGGAAGTACTTGCCAGAGGTATTTGGATTCCCCTTAATGCTTTACATTACAATGCAATTACATACGATTGCATATGATTTGTATTATTGTAGAAGCTGACGTGGGAGTTTGCAGTTTATGCTGATTGATACGTGTTCCTCAGTGTGTGCTTATTTGAATAGCATGTCTCATTGTTTATCTGAGTGTGTCTGTCATTAAATGGAGTGTAAGAGGATTGTACTTGTGCTTGATTGTACAGTGTGTGTTGGACAGTCATCTTTTATGTAGCAGTGTAGCCAGGGTAGTGTTTGTTAATTGTGTATTCATTAGTTGTCATTAGTTTTGCTCTTGGTTTGAAAGGAGCTCTTGGTTGAAGAGCCTCACACTGCTCTACACCGATCGCACCTTTTTCTCTCAGGGTTAACCAACCATTGTAACGCACTCCGCAGGCGTTTGAACCAAGGTTAAAGCCCACCGTGTGAATAGCAGTTCTTCAGTGAGCTGTGTGTTTTTGTTGGTTCATTTGAAGAGGGGTTTGGTATAAGGTCTATATGACCATTTGAGGAAAATAATTTGTGCACAAAAACTGAAAGAATGTTTAATTTCAGTTTCAGAGGTGCCACTGTGACATAGGTTTGCTTGGCCTTTTCACGGAAGTATTGGCTTGTTTGTACTGAGTGTGAATGTGTGTATGTGTGTGTGTGTGTGTGTGTGCGTCTTTGAGTGCTCTCACAAACCGTCTGAGCGGCGGTTGCCACGGTGTCTGTGAGGGTCGTTTCCCTCGGTGACCGGTGAGAGGTGTGACAGCAGCGCAGTAACACAGACCGAGGAGAGTCTAGCATATAAAGATTTAATTTAACATTTACAATGAATTCAACCCATATTTGACATTTATTGAGCAGTTTTGGTTAAAAGTAATTTTTAATTCGCGGTTAATATTATAGAAACAGCGAGAAGACTTAAAATATTCAGAGACTATGCAGAAAGAATGACAATGAAAGTGAAGGAGGAAGAGTGGCAGAGTTGAAATAATTGGAAATGGCCTGTGGTCTGGTGCAGGAATAAATTATGCCTCTTTTCAATTAGTTTCGCAATTAGTTTTTATTTAGTAATTAATAAAAGCAGGGGTTGGTAAGCCGGAGGCTTTGTAGCCATCACTACAACGCTGGCACACATGCACACACACAAATGACATCCACAAACAATGACACATGCACACTGGCAAGTCTTAGACGATCAGCATGCTTATTTTTATGCATACACATTCGTACTCACCCCAACT
Organism: Carassius gibelio; assembly: GCF_023724105.1. Lineage (NCBI taxonomy): Eukaryota > Metazoa > Chordata > Actinopteri > Cypriniformes > Cyprinidae > Carassius > Carassius gibelio. Next base: position 12,505,527 of record NC_068386.1, on the reverse strand, counting down.
CACAAAACACAGTCACCATTTAATTATCTCAGGCAACTCATTAACTCGCAATCTAAATATTAGCAGGTGAATTTTAATGCTGTGCGGCAGTGTATATCCTTTGTCAGACTGCTAACGCTCTTTTTAAAATTTCTCATAAATGTGTTTTATACAATAGAGTTCATTGTGATAGTTATGCACATTGATTCCTAGTACATTAGTTTTTAAAATAAACTTTTAATGGAGTGTGCATGCATTTTTTATGGTTCATTATCAGGCACTAAATCATTTCACTTATGGTTCTATTTTACATCTGAATACAAAGCGTTCTGCTGTTTCACAATGAAAAATAGTCAATAACTGGCCAATTTTAGCACACAAAATTTTTTCTCTCTGTCTTGCTCATTCGCTCACACCACTTACTTTCACACCATTTATTTGATTCGTAATTTTTTCTGTGACTCATAACGTGCTTCGAGTGAGAATAGTTATTATGAATATTTACCTAATAGAGTGGGTCAAGACAGGCTCGCTTGTTCACAAAACCTCCACTTTCAACCCACTCCACTGGACTAAAAGTTTAACAGCACTTAGTCGTAACTGAATTCAAACTCATCTCCAGTACTTCTCTGTTAGCTTATGTTGATTAAATCAGTTGCAACAAAGATACATTTCCATTTGTGTCAGCATTATGGAATTTACAGAATGCTGAGTAATAATCACACTAAAATGTGCTTCATTCACAGACATAGTCATCTTATAATACAGTCTAAGTGTGCAATCCACACAGACACACACACTTAACCAATTAATGGTGACCCAGTTCCACCTCTCCTATTGAACAGCCATGCATACATGTCTAATTACACACCCAGAGGAGAAGACGAGAGAAGATAGTCTGATCATCTCTGATTAGGGGAGGAGAGGAAAAGGAGAGGGGGATAAAGGTTCCCTAAGGGGTTTTAATGTGCGACAGGGCCATTAGCACATGTTACATGTCATGAATCCACAACTGCTTGTCTTTACCAACCCTACGGACCCTGCTGTGCACTGGACCGCAACTATGTGTGTGTGTGTGTGTGTGTGTGTTTGTATCTGTGTTTGCTTGCATGAGAGAATTATGGTAGTTTAACAATAATAGTAGGTTTTAGTCATACACTCTTAAAAATTAAGGTTCTATATTGGCATCAATACTTCAGTGAAGATCCTTTAACATCCATGGAACATTTAAATGCACAAAAGGTTATTTATAGTGAAAAAAATTCTGATTATTAAAATGCTCTTCACATCATCGTTCTTTAAAATTTGTTCACCCAAAATGGTTCTTCCATGGCATTTTTATTTAAAACTCCATTTGGAAACTTTATTTTTAAGAGTGTAGTGTTTGATTTTCAAGCTTTTTGCCATTTGTTTGTGGGCAGAAATTGATGGACATATTCAAAAAAGTTACAATATAACCTAAGATGTCCTTTTCCCATTTAAAAAAAAGTAAAAAAAAAACTGTTTTAACTGTGACAGTTTTGTGCTGTGACATCGTTTAGAGCATAAATAAACACAAATACACATGCACGTACACACACAGGAACTGTTTCAGTCACTTAATGGCCATCATATGTACAGCAGTTTATCTCTTTTTATGAACATCACGAGATGTCTATTCATCTAGTGAGCTCCAGCAGCAATAAAACCTCTGTTTTGTGGACAGTACAATGACTGTGACCAACAGACAGAATCTGTCACAGTCTGAACAGGCTATAAAGTATAGATGGAGTTGCACTCAGAAAACCTGTGCATGTGGTGCCGGGGGAAACGGTGTGGTGGGTGAGTTTTTTCGAGATGATGTGCTCCACAGGTTGTATTTTAATTAAGTCATACTGAATCAGTGTGAATGTTGCTGTAACTGAGTAGACTCCCCTAGCTAACAAGTGCATTTGCGTGCCCACTGGGAGATTAGTCCACTCTACCGTGGCCGCTGTGGTAGTTTTATGTTCAATTTAAGTGAAATATGAGAAACCGTGTAAAACACATGAATAACGTGTGTGGGTAAGTGTTTTAACTATACCTGACAGTAAAATTCCAGCTTCCTGGGAAACGCAGGTGCTTATATTGATTTACACCTATTGGAAACAGCTGCGTGTGTATTATGATTTTGTCTTATTAGTTTTTATTGATAATGTTTTAATATAAACCAAAAATTTAAGTTAGATTAACTTATCTTAAAAAAATAAAGGCAAAAAAGCATAAACCGAGGGCACCATTAGCCATTAGCTGCTAACCATGCAAAGTTGGTATTAAACTAATATATATATATATATATATATATATATATATATATTAGTGCTGTCAAAATTAGCGCGTTAACGCATTCGATTAATTTGAAATATTTAACGCGTTAAAAAAAAATAACGCAATTAACGCGGTTGCAGTTTTTTTATTTCCAGTTGTGGCCTATGTGTGTTCAACGTGCAAAGAAATATGGATAAGACCAAGGAAGGACTTTTAGACGGAAAGTTTCAGTATAAAACTCTGCCGGATTACTCTTCAGTCTGCCACAAGAAACATTACTCTTCATTCAGTCTGCCACAAGAAACAGCAACATTAAAATCATGAACTCAAATGTCATTGTTTAACGTTAATAAGCTTAAACGAAAATAAACGAAATAATTGTGTAGCGGAGTATTTTTTGTACACAGTGCCGCGAACTGTCAATCACTCCTGTGCGCGTGCATCACTGTCCTCGCAGCTGCAGCAACTTGCGCTCTCTCTCTTCATCAAGCTTTAAAACAAAAAGGGGACAAAAAGATCATATTGTCTTTGTGCATAGGCTATAGATTAATTAGATAAATGAATATCTAAATTTGTGCCTTGCCGTCTACGGTATTTTTTTAGAACTTAGAAAAAAGATGCTGCAGCCAATGAGCAGCCAGCGGGGGCTGCAGGACGACTCAACCTCCGCAGACAGTTTTTAATGTTTATCAGACAATAAATACTCAAGATTTTGCTTTAGTATAACTCACAACGAGTTTCACACACCTTCTCCGGCCACGTTGAGTTGTTGACACTTAACAGTGGGAAAAGCGACACATGCGCTATTCACTTGTATAACTTAAGGGTGAATGGGTAATGTAGTTTCTGCTCTGGGTGGGATGAATTAGGAAGCTTGCATTGTGAAGGGCGCTCTGAAAATCGGCAGTGCAGGTGAAAGATTAAAACCTCTATTAAAACAGATGTCCAAATGAGCGTACCGGTACGCTACAAGCACGTTCTGGGCGCACGGAGAGGTGGCGGTAAGCTCGAGAGCTATATTTGGAAGTGGCGGTACTGAGTACCTGTGCATACCGGCCCACTTAAAGCACTGGCAATGACTATACTTTGGAATTTTTCTGCAGTCCACTTAGAATTCAACATGGAAATCATTTTTGTCTATTATTGGCATTGATTGTTTTGAAATTCAAATGGTACTTACATGCCTGTGTTTTTATTTCTGTAATAAATATGGCTTTCAAGCCAACAGTTAATTTGGAGGATATTGATGGTTTATTGCAGGTATGTTGTTTACATGAGAAAATCTGTTACAAGTTAAACAAAAATTCCAATAAACAATCATATTTTGAATTTAAATAGTTTCTTTGTCTTGAGTTTACATTAATTATTAACATTTTACATTTACATATCCAAAAAGTTTCAGTCTTTTAATTGCGATTAATCGCGATTAATCGCGATTAATTTTAAAAAATTGTGCGATTAATTAGTTAATTTTTTTTAATCGATTGACAGCACTAATATATATATATATATATATATATATATATATATATATATATATATATATATATATATATATAAGATAATGAAAGTCATACCTAGTTACTATCACGAAGAGTATGTTTCCTGCTTTTTAAATTATTATTATTTTTCATTTTAACTACTAGCAGCCTTGCTAATAACTGCACAATGAAACCAACATTGTTGATGTAATGATATGTTTGAGTGCTATTGAATTGACCACAGTTGTAGCTTGTTAAAACATTGTTTTGGTTTGTTTCGGATATGATCTTAATCACCACAGAACTTACCAGTCTCACGCAAGTGCTTAATCTTTTGGCTTACCATTAGCACGTGCATTTGATGTCTGAACCTTCACTTTGCCATGCACAAAGTCTTTTCCCTCTTTGCTAAGTTTTTTAAAGGCGCGAGTACTTGCATATCGTTTGTATTTCATTTTAATAAGGTCAGCAATAATCGCACATATCCAGCCGAGGAGAAAACAACTCCAGGGGGGTTATTGCAGATGCATGATCTGCCAAAACCCTGAGGTGCCGTGAGCTGACCCACGAGTTTCACAAACAATTTTATCATGCAGCGCGAGATGTCTCGCGGGAGCAGCCTCAGCACGCTTTGCACTGATCTTCATTGTCAGTAGCTTGCGCTAATAAAATTATTCCTCCTGCAGGCAAGGCATGTTGGGAAATTAATTTTAGCTAATCATCCTGATGGAGCAGGAGCTTTTTTCCCATTGTAATTAAAATCTGACCTGCAAACTTCCTTTTTAATTCTTAGCCAAAAACAGGATCAAATTAAATAAATAAAATGTTTAGACCTGTTAGCTTATTGTTTTTCTTCTCTCTCCTTTGACTCTTTTTATTGTCGGTCGCTGCAGAGGACGGTGCAGAAGAATGCGAAGTACGTGTGTTTGGCCAGTAAAAACTGCCCTGTGGACAAAAGGAGAAGAAACCGCTGCCAATACTGCCGCTTCCAGAAGTGTCTCAGTGTAGGCATGGTGAAAGAAGGTATCAAACACAAACACACACACACACACACACACACACACACACACACACACACCTATAATATGTCTGGCCAAGCCACTCAAACCAATTATCAGACAATAGGCCCTGGTGCATATGACCTCGGCTGGACCTCTGGTTAGAGACTGATGCATAGGATATAGACACTCTTTATCTTAATGAGTTAAAACCCGCCGATGCACACACTACACTCAAGAAGTGTCATGGATTAATGCAGATTTGACGCGTAGCTGGTTTGGTTGGTTAGTATGAATGCATGAATTAAACTATAATGGAGGTGTTTACCGGCAGTACTTCGCCTCTGTAATCACAGCCTATCATCAGCTACAGAACCGGTAATAACAAAACACACAGGACAGTCACAGGCACATGCGTTCACGGGGACATTTAAATCTTGTAGAACTTAAGCATGAATACCATGTGATTTAAAAAGATCACACCTTTGATCATCTTCTCCATATCGGCCGGAGATTAGGACAGACATCCATTGTTCTTATTACATCTCACCTTCTCGCACCCGTTCCCTCCGAAACCTGCAACCGTGCAGATTTCAGCTGCCCCCTACTGGCCAGTCCAGCATTGTTGAGAGGCATAGAAAAAGAAGGGAATCAACTTTTATTTAAAACTGCTAAAGCAGAATTACACAATACTCTTAATTTCCTTGTGATTGATATAATGACTATTTACACACTATAGGTTTGAATAATATTAATCTGTAGTAATATTTGGATGTTTTAACTACGTTATTGTCTAAAATACGTGTTTGTTTGTTTGTGTGTTTGACACAGTGGTGCGCACAGACAACCTGAAGGGGAGGAGAGGTCGCTTGCCATCGAAACCAAAGAGTCCCCTGCAGCCAGAGCCCTCGCCCCCATCACCTCCCCTCAGCCTGCTGAACGCACTTGTGCGGGCCTATTCCCAATCTACACCACGAGAACTAGACTACAGCCAGGTACCTTAGTGTGGAGAAATCCTTGCATCAGTCTAGGATCATTTGAATAAATCTTTATTTAACCATTTATTTTATTTTATTTTGAGCCATTTTGAATGAATAAAGTCATAAAGAGCAACACAATCAAATATAAAGAGGATAGTCATTTAGAACAATGAGAAAGTGTCAAATGTGATCAGTCATTATGTTTTAGATCCAGCATCTTTTCATTGAATGGTATTAAAATGCAAAGATTATTCCACTATAGTGGGTGCCATGCATCAGAGGGTTCACCATCCTTTGGTATCACATAAAAATGATTGATTGTGATTTGTGTGGCATCTCTCTCTCTTCCTGTAGTTCAGTGCTGTGGAGCCAGTGGGTCTATCCGAGTCTCAGCAGATCCAGATGTTCTACAGAGTGCTAACCGGCTCCATGGAGGTGACGCGCTGCTGGGCCGAACGGTTGCCTGAATTCTCTGAGCTTCACCACGATGACCAGAACCTGCTCATTGACTCTGCCTTCCTTGAGCTTTTTGTGCTTCGCCTCGCCAACAGGTACATGCAGATACACAGAGATCTCAGATTGCACATTCATCCCGTGTAGAATTTAGGGCTCTGAAAAAGTTGACAAGGACACAATCTTCAGCATACATTAAAGCATCCATAATAATAGAGCTGGGCAATATAGGAAAAAAAAAACAGCCTTAATTTCATAACCCTTTGATTATGTACTGTATATATCTCAATATTTATGCATCTACCTAATATTGCTTTAAAGGCTATTTTTAAGTCACTTTAGCCAAATATATTCACAATGTAAAATGCAAGATGTAGAACAATAATATAACCATTCACAATATTTATTGTAACATTTAATTTCTCAAAATATATATATATTTTTAATCTGAAAACATAATTTTAACCCTAACCCTAATCCCCCAGCTGCAGTGTCTGCATGGATTCTTGTAGCCAAGAGCCAAGATTTAAAAATGTTTAATGTAAGATGTGAAATGCAATAAAAATATAGCCCAAAAATTTTCGTAACACTTGAGTATAGGGACCAAATTAACTAGTTGCTTCTAGTTGTTACATCCCTAATCTTACCCAATACCTAAACCTAACAACTACTTTATTAACAATTAATAAGCAGCAAATTAGGAGTTCATTGAGGCAAAAGTCATAGTTAATGGTTTGTTTATAGCGAGGATTGGTCTTTAAAATTATACATGACCGACATATCTTCAGTATTTTTTGCTAAAGGCACACCAGGAAGAATGATATTCAATGTCATTCTAATTTGATTCTAAATTTGATTAGACATTTAATATTTAAACCTTTTAAAATATAAAACTGCCACATGGAGACTTCATTGAACATTTCTGATGACACAAGTGCATCACAGAATCAGTGTTATGAATCAATTTATTGAAATTAACAGTTTGAAGTGATTCATAGGAATAAATCGATCTCAACTCTTGTCTCTTTTTTGCTACTTAAATTTAATCAGAGAACAGTGCATCAAAGTCATTACAATGTTGTTTAATATAATATTGCAAGCAATATGTGGTTAATGTTCACTATATCACCCAACCCCATAAGCAAATACTTTGTATGTCATACAGTACAGAGAATAGAGACTGTAGTAATATCCTAATTAGACATTTTCAGCTCTCGTCAGAATGGAGCTGTGGGAGGAAATGGTAGTTATAGTGATTACACTCTGACTTCTCAATCATAATATCTAATAGCAGCTGTCAGATTTTTATATGACTTGCTATAAGTGATGTCTCATAAGTCTCTTAAGATTTTCATTCTGGTTTAAAAATGAGCACGAGGTGTAAAGTATCATTATGACTGAAACAAGTCATTCACAGGCCGTGTCGTGATTTATATTGTGTAATATGCTGCATTCACTGTTAGTTACGTTGTGACTTCCCATTCAACAGTGAGTGTATGTGTGTGTGTGTCGGTGTGTGAGCGTGAGTTCTCGCCTTCTATTCAGCACTGTAAGGTTACTATGGACACTGTGTGGAAGATCCGGTGGAATTCACTTATTTAAGTTTATTGGTGAACAGCCCGGCCTAACCACCTCTCCCTCCAAAGACATTATGTGTGGCAGAAACAGCTCTGTTTTGATGATCACTTATATGACATTCACCATATTATGTTGCATTTCTGTTTTTCTAGCAAGGCTGAAACAGTTTGCATCCAGACTAGAAGTAACCTGTTGTTTTTAGACTTTCAGTGACATTCTGATGTTGCTTTAACAGGAAGTGGATTTTGGTCTCCCTGTTTAACTAGCTCTGGTGCTCTTTCGGTGTTTCTCTCTCCCTCTCTGATGGTGTAGGAGCAGGTGTGGGGAGGGAGGGCAGTGGGTGGAGGCGTCACAGCCTCAGTAGGGAGCTTCAGACTTGGGTTCTGACTCATTTAAGTGGGGGGATTCATCCGGGCTTACGTCACGGACACTCGAAAACTCACAAGACATGCGTAAATGTGTGGAGACTTCACAATAAGGGCAAATTTTGCACATTTTCCGCTCACAAAAGTGCACAGTTCTCACATGTTTTGAAAATAGACTATACACCACCAAAACTCACAGCAGAGAATGGTATCTGATGTGGTTCACGCATGCACATATTCTTAGGCCATGCGGCCGCACTGAGCCTAACGAATGAATGGACACATGAGATGACTAAGCTTTGATGCACATTTAAAAGGAATGTCTGTGTTTCCCTCCTCAAGGGTGCTGTTGTTAATTTTGTTCCGTAATAATGAGGAGCATTCACTCGTTTGGTGCTCACTTCCTGTTTTCCCTTCTCTATGGCAGCGGTAGATAATGGACTGATTGCAAACCCTTTATGAAGGGCCCTTTCACATGGCTGTCATTGAAGGGTACATGCAAGGTAGTAATTTCGCTGTGTATGATAATGTGAACTTGGTTGGTGCATCCTCATGATTCTTTTTAAAACCTATAGCAAAAACCCCCACTTTCTCTGTTATTGAGTCTTTTATGCTCACCAAGACTGATGAAAATATAGTACAACAGTAATGTTGTGAAATATAATTAATACTTAAAATAACTATTTTCCATTTTAATACGTTTAAAAATATATTTTATTCCTGTGATGCAAAGCTGAATTGTCAGCAGCCTTTAGTGTCACATGATCCTTCAGCAATCGCTAATAGACACTAATATTTATTATTATTATCAATGTTGAAAACAGTTGTGCTGCTCCATATTTTGTAGAAACCACGCAGCATAGTATTCTTTGATTTGTAGAAAGTTCAAATGAACAGTTTTTATTTGAAAAGGACATATTTGTGTAACAATGTAATGCGTCCTTGCTGAAAGTATTAATGTCTTGAAAAAAAGTAGTTTATGTTAACTGAAAATATTGCATATTTTTACTTATTTTTAATAAAATCTGACACAGGAAGATGGCCAGCTTAAAATGCATTTTATATTAAGACACAAAGAGTCAATATCCTTTTTTTATTTGCTTCAAACTTCTTAAAGGGGTAGTTCACCCCAAAATAAAATCCATACTGTCAAAAAAGAATATTCTGACAATAAATATACATAAGAAAACAAACAATAAATGTAATGTTTTTAGCATACATATTGCTGGTGTTATCAAGGTAACGTTCCACTTCAAAATAAAGAAACAGTTCTGTACTGTATGTTTTCATGTAGGGCGTTCCAGACACCCATATTCAAGAGCCCTGTGCCCTTCATAGTACTCACTTCAAGTGCTCTCCTGGAGTGAATAGGGCGAAATGCTGCTCACTTTCCAATATAGCATCACCAGTGCCATGTCTGTGGCTTCTGTATATATGCATTCATGTGTAGTGGTGTAAAACCATTAGACTGCATTAATGAAGCACACATTTTGATTATTTAGATGACTCTTGAATATTCCTCCTCACCATATTTCCCTTCACCCCCTTTCCATTACTCCTCCTCTCCTCATCTATACGAGTGTGTGTTTTCGTGCAGACTAATGAAGAACAGTTCGCGCAGCAGAAGCCAGCACTCTACGGGAAAAACCAGAGGAAGTTTTTCTTCCTAAATTGCAGGGTTGAGAGTGAAGGGCTGAAGACAGACCAAAAGAGAAAAAGAGAGAGAGAGCATAAGTGGATTGACAAGAAGATGGACGAGTGGAGAGTGAGTGTTTGGGTGTTTCGCTGCAATTTCACACAAACGATTTTCCGTGAGAATACAGTGAGACCATGAAGATAAAACTTTACTGCTTTGACCCAAAACCCTCCAACACAGAAGGACAGAGCCAAGAGAGAGGGAGAGAAATAAGGAGTATGATCTCAGGAATGTTTTAAAAGCTTTAATTGGGAAAGCTTGGCATAATTAGGCCCATTCCTATCTTTGATGTGCTCTTCCCTGTACTGGCTTTCATTTGTCGCTATGGTAATTGTTTCCGTGCAGTATCCATTAAACAAGATTCGGCAGCCAATCGAAGGGCAGATCATCATCACATGAATCAGAGAGAGGTGATAATCAGCATGTGTGTGTGTGTCACAGCAGCGACTGTGTGCTCTCTGATAGCGTGTGTGGCTATGTACAGAATTAGAGGCTTGGTAAATTGAAACAGGTACCTGTTCTGAAGGGAATGAGAAGAACTGCGATTCATTAAAAGATGAAAGGCTGCGACTGAACTCGTGGCTTCAAACGGCACCTTGAAGCAGTATAAATAACAATAGTTCTTCATCTAAACCCGCTCTCCCTCTCTTTTGCTCAGGTCTTTGCTGTCGGATGAAAAGTTGGTGTTTTGCACAGGCCTGGTCCTTCACCGGCAGCAGTGCCTGCGCGGTTTCGGCGAGTGGCTGGACTCCATCCGAGACTTCAGCACTCACCTGCAGAGTCTCAACCTTGACATGCCTGCGTTCTCCTGCTTGTGCGCCCTCGTGCTGCTCACAGGTAACTCACAACCTCTGGAATCACACACTTGTCACTTCCTCCACGTTGATTTTTCCCGTTGTCGTTCTTGTAGTTGTGTATTTGCACATCCTTTGTCCTGCTGCTAGCGGTCGTCACAGTGATCACAGGTGTGGGGCAGGTGCTGACAGAGATTAGGTTTACCTGGACAGCTGAAATAATTCCCATTAATCACACACACACACAGAGAGAGAGAGCAGAGACACAGAGATTGTGTGAGGTTTGTGTGCATCTCCTCTTTGAGTGCAGGTGGAGATAGTTGATTATTGGTTAACAATGTAGGACAGTGTGTGTGTGCTTGGGTCAGCAGGTGCTTGCGTCTTACCATGCATTATTAACAAAGAGGCTAAACAGCAGGTCGACCTATATACAGACAAACACACTTTCTGCCACACACACAGAAACACGGGCACATTCTGGCAAGCATTAAGAGAATAAAGGCAGCTGGGTTTCTATCCACATGTTTTGGAATATTGCCTAAAAAATGGTGGATGGAAACATAAAGTTGCACACCAATTTTCAAAAATGTGCATAATATGTTTTTATGCTAACTTAAGTTGGATACATGGCGGGGCGGGGGGTTCGATATTAAGTTCGATTAACTTAAACTTATTTACAAAAATGTTGCAATATTCAGATTTTCGCATGAATTAAAGTTATGTTACTGGATCATTTGATCAGAGAAGAAAAACCACATGCTTCTGTATTAACTGCTTTATTAAGAAAAAATGTTTTTGTGGTATTCATATTTTTACGTTATAGTAAACTTTACATTTGAATAGAAACATGTGAATGTTGGTTAAAACATGTAAAAAAAGATCACGATGAGAACAATTTTGATCTTATGTTAATTTTAAAGATGGCAAAAAAACCTAAGTGTGGAAAAAGAAACAGAGAGAGAGATATATCCGTCAATCAATTTACTCAGTTGCCCATCCAGTGCCCAATCTTCACCTCCCTTTTTTCTGCCACAATCTACAATGTTGTGTGTAAATGTGTGTGTGTGTGTGTCTGTGTGTGTTTGGTAGCCCCCATGGAGCAGCACTTAACTCTGTAGAGAAATTGAGCGCTACTCAGCAGTGCTCGGGTCCCTACCTCTCCTCTCTAGCTCTCTCTCTCTCTCTCCACTCCTCCACTCAGTCTATCGACCCTCTAAAAGTGTCTGCGGTGAAAGAGTGCCATCGATCATCCCCCAGGAGAGAGGGGGAGACACAGAGAGAGCAAGGAAGAAAAAACAGTAAGAGAGAGGATGTATTCTGAATGCAGGGACAACGGAGCTGGTCTATGCACAGATTTGGAACACACACACACACACACACACAGACAGACAGATATGTCTAAAGCAAGCCAGCATCCCTTTGCACTTCCTCTCTTTTTGGATCTTCTACCATACTGTGGGCAACATGGAGTTGTGTGAAGTGGGAAAGAAACACACACTAGACTGATTGGGGGTGTGAATCATTAGAAAAAAATATTACTGTATTATATATGGAATATTATTATTAAAATTTTAATATAATTATATAATGTATTATATATTCATATTTAATTAAATATTAATTAAATATATCATTTTTGGTCCCACTTTATATTAAGTGGCCTTAATTACTATGTACTTAAATTTGAATCAATCATTTGGTAAAATGCACTTATTTGTGTACATACATGTTTTACATTTTACTTATATTTAAAGGGGGTCATATGATGTTGCTAAAAAAAGAACATTATTTGGTGTATTTGGTGTAATGAAACGGTTTAAGTAAAAAAAAAAAAAACTTTAAATATGAAAACATACTTACAGACCTTGTGTCAGAACAGATGGCATTGTAGGCTACTCTTCCTGTCCTCCGTAACAGTCCTCCGTAAAATGTTCTATATATATATATAACTGGTTCACAAGAGTCATTTGTTCACAAATACTTTAAAACAGCAGTAAGTAGGTACTCTAGTGATCTTAGTGATCTATCAGCATCGGTGATTCAAATGTCACAAAAATTATTTGGTTTCATTACTTTTTCAAAAATGGCACCGGTTGTGAATAAAAAATGGTTCCTTATTCCCAAACCAATTGCAGATATTGTTACTGGTAGAGTTAATGATGTGTGTATTGAGTGTGTGTTTCAGTGATGCGAGTGAACAGTTATAGTGGCATTTTATCCAAATATTTAGCTTAAAGAAAACCACTCAGCCTCTTTCCTTTCATTTTAGAACAATGTCCCGGTCTGAAGGAGCCTAAAAAAGTGGAGGAACTACAATCCAAACTAATCTGCTGCCTGCGAGATCATCTGGGCTCGGTCAGCGCTGGAGGCGTGGCTTCAACTGGCGAGGCCCCACCCCCAGTGGGAGCTGTCCTGAGTTTGAGGACGGAGCTTCGAACTCAGCGTACGCAAGGCTTACAGAGGATCTTCTACCTGAAGCTTGAGGACCTGGTCCCTCCCCCACCACTCATCGATAGGTTTCTGGACACCTTGCCTTATTGATGAACACGCCCCTTTTTGCACACCACTGACACGCTCAAGTTTACTCAGACACGCCCACAGCGGCTATAAACTCACCCTGGGATAAACAGAGCCAGTAGCTAACAGTGACACTGAACTCGATTTCCCATGAGCCCCCAAATCCTCACAGGAAACAAATGTGTCTGAGGAGAAACCAATCATATAAGCGCTTTTAGTCTCTGCTCTGCGCCTGATAGTGTACATACGAGGCGGGTTTGAGCACATCTGACGTAACGCACACTGGAAACAAGCGTGATGCCTGTAGCTCAGCGTGCCACGCGTGCCATGTCAGGAGAAGTATTACAGTGCAAGAGTGTGTGTGTGTGTGTGAGAACGTACACCTAATGGCTCCTTTGCAGGCAGTCCAAAAGTTCCACCACAATTCACCTCAATGACAGCAGTTGTGTACATCACAAACATACCGTCACAAACACACAAGTGCACGCAAACTGTCCTTTCACACATACGCACAGATCCAAATCGCCAGCTTCAGATGCCAGATTATGACATATCAACTGTCGTTGGCAGAAACTAAGTGGATGTGTGTGTGAAAACACGTAGGAGTGTCTCTGAGGGAGGCTTTCGCCACACAGACAGAACGACAGAGTGCATTAATAATGTCCAGAATCACAGTTGATCACACCCCAGAAACCTGCAAACAAGTGCAATTTACTAAGTGCTATTGTAAACGAAGAGAGAGAGAGGAGAGAACGAGAGTGTGTGTGTTTGTTCCAGTCCTATTTCAAACTCTAAATTATTTTAATACTAAGACTTGCCTTGTAAGGTAACGGTTTCAATTGAAATGATTTAGCCCGGTCTGCGCACTAACTTTTTAACGTCGAAGTTCAACAGACTTGAAATTACTGTAGTTTTTATTATTATTATTATTATTATTATTATTAATAAAAACAAAGGATTTTAGTGGTAGGATAACAGACTAAAAAGAGAAGAATTGGGCTTTGAGCACTTAAAACAGGAAGAAAACAGGAAGAGGATGAGGAGAATAAGGCAGGTGAGACGAAGGTGCAGAGAGAGGATGGAAGGAATGAAACATTCCGCGTTCATGCTCATTTTTGTATGTTTATACTGTCTACACCATTAATATGGAGGACATTGTTGCAAAAATGTCTTTTATATGTACAAAAAAAGTAAAAATGGATTATATGCATGGTTTTCTCCTTCTCGCCTCTGCTTGTATTTATTTTGCAAAGACTGCCGGCTCCACAAGGGCTTGAACACACTTACTGACTGGGCGTTCTCGCTTACTTCTCATACGGCAGCAGTTTGAACAGATGAGGAAGTACAAATTCTATAAATATATAAATATATATATATATACAATACAAAACTAATATTTTGAAGTGTTTTTATCTGATAGCTTTTTCAAATCTTGTGGTACAAGTTGTGCATTGTTTTGTTTTGTTTTTTGGAGAAGAAGAAAAAAACGAAAGAAAAAAACATGTTTTTAATGTCTCTTTTGTTTTTTAGTTTTTTTTCTCTCTCTTTGGTTCACTGGAGGCTCTGTTCAGCACTTTGAAATCATAAAAAAAAACCCTTCTGATTATTTGAGTGGAAGTGTGTCATTTTTCTGTTCACCTTTGTGTAAAAGCATCAGAAGTGTTTTTCTCTTGAAGCTGGTGTTTGTTGTCACGACTCAGGATGAGACCTAGGGACTCCCCCTTTGACAAGTTCAAAAAGCATCAACATGCCAGGTGTCTTTACAGCCTAATACCATTAAGTACCCTAATATGTGTATGTGTATGGGGAGGGGGGGGGGGATTCTGGTCAGGGTCCCAAATGCACTGAGCTTCAGGTATGAGATTGAGCTGGGCGACAGATTCAGATCATTTTGGGGGATTCTGACCACATCAGGCCTGCGGTCCTCGTTAAGCCCCATCGATCCACGCTGTGACATTTCAGTTCAGACGCACACTCACACACATGCACACTGACACGGCTGCTCTTTCTCTGTCTTCCTCCATCACTCTCCTAATTTGTCTGGAATTGTCGAGAGCAAAGCTAACCATGCATGGGCATATATGAATGTATCTGTACACACACATACTTGTTTATGTGGTTTACGGTGACTCTCCATAGGTATAATGGTTGAGGTAAACTACATTTTCTATACCATAACCCTATTCACAGAAAAGTAGGCCTACTTAAAAAAAAACATAGATTATAAACATTTGGTTTATGAGGACACATGATTATTTTTTCCTTGTAATGCATGTTTTTAAAACAATGCTTTTATTGTAATACCACGCATTAATTATATACATTTGTGTCTTCATAAACTACATAATTAAGCACATAGACAAATACTTTAAAATGCTAAATGTTTATTTTTTGGACAATAACTTAGAGCTCAAAAGGCGTTTGTAATGGCTTATGTCTGAAATATATGATAATAATAATAATTCTATATGTATGCGTGTGCACGTATGGTGTGAGTGTGTGTGTGGGTGTATATCAGGGTTATTTTGGTTAACTAAAACTGAAACTAAAACCATAAGAAAAGTATTTTCATTACTCAAAATAAAAATAAACAGCATTTCTTTTAACTTTATACTAAAATAACTGAAACTGATATAAGACTATATAAACAATAAAACTACAAAAAATGACAAAAACACGCAACGAAGTTATTACAATTTTAAAATTAAAATGGAAATTATGAAAATAAAAAACTGATTTAAAATATAAATAAAAACTAATGGTTTCTCAGAGATAGTAAAATAACACACACACACATATATATATACACACATTGTCTCATAGAAAGATAGTTCTGTTATATTTATTTTATGTATTTTTGTGTCTTTTTATTATATTTATTTATTATTTATTATATAAGCTTACAGAGAATGTTATAAACACACTCACTTAGACAGGTGGGTTGTAGGTTGGTGAAGCTGTCAGTTTGGGGGAGGCCAGATCGATTCAGAGTGACAGGTATCCAATCCCCCTGGAGTCTTCATTAAAACCCTGTATTAGATCTGCAGGGGAGGGGCGTGCACACACACACACACACAACACACACTTCGTTTCCCTGTAAGTATGGTGTGGTGTGTTTGTGTGGCTCATGATATATTGATTTGCTGTTAGCAAGTGTGTTGAGGGGATCAGCAGGGCTGGACTCACACTGTGTGCACTGGAAACAAAGCTTTAACGGAAGAGCGAGACTGGTGCTCACACACATGCAAATCATGTCTAATGCCAAAGTGCACATTTGCATTAACTGTGATCTAGAGCTATTCTGAAATTAAAAGTAAATTAAGTAATTAAATTAAATTTACCTGTCAAATATCATATCGAATAAACTTTTATTTATAAACACTTACAATACATAAAATGAATACTTAGTGTTTATTAACTGAACAACATCAACATCAAACACTTCACAAAACTTCACTTCACTCTTACCTGATTCCTAAATCTAAATATTGACCTTTAACCCAGCCTAAATTTACACCCCCTGAAACCAGGTATGAGTTTGCATTAAAATGATTGCTGATCAACAGAAAAGAGTTCCTGAGATTGAAATATTTAATATTTGATAGCTTAAACATCTAACAAACTATATAAAAACTATATATGTATATATTAGTTCCAACAACTCAAATATAAAGGCAATTCACATTTAATTTCAAATCTAAATGCTTTTCACAACTTTAATATAACATATCACTTACCCTCATTACTTATAATATGCCCCCCTAATTATTTAGTGAAGGCAGTGTTGGGATGGTTACTTTGGAAATGCAACAGGTTACAGATTACAAATTACCTTATTTAAAAGGTAATAAATTGCGTAACTATTTTGTTACTCTAGTAATGTAACTGAGTACATTTGATAATTTTTCAAAATTTCAAATTTTTCTTATTTTTTCTTTTGTTAGTCATTTTCAAACATTAAAATGAGGCAGGGTTAACCTTATAGTAGTGCTTACCCCACAAACCCAATTCCACAAAAGTTGGTGTTTTGAAAAAGTTTTGTAAAATGCAATAAAATCAACATCAAAAATTGCAGATTTGATAATTCTCTTTATATATTATTATTATTATTATTTAAAAACATTTTTTGATGGCTGCAAAAGTGAAGTGTTTTGAAACAGTTCACTGTAAGTAATAGGTGAGTGTGTCATGTTTGGATATAAAAGTAGCATCTCAGTCTTTGCAAGCAAAGATCGATTATGGCTCATCACTTTGTGCCAAATTTCAAGAGAGAAGTGTCAAACAAATAAACAATTAGTAACAGTAAAAATCTCAGTAAAACGTGAGTGAGCCATCATGCAATGGTGTTAAATATAGCCTCATGGGCTCAGGAGCACTTTGGAAAACCGTTGTCACTTAACACAGTCTGCCTCTGCATCAGTAAATACAACCTGAATCTCTGTTTCTCTGAGAAAGCTATACATCAATTCTATGCAGTTTTCTATGTGTGCTGTGGTCAGATAAGTACACATTTCAGCTGGTTTCTGGGTAAAATGGATGTTGACTTCTCAGTCCCAAAGATCAATTGAAAAATGCATTAAGCAGGAACCAAAACCCCGGTTCACTGGAATAGGAGACAATAACAAGGAGGCCAAAGAACACAGCCTCTAATGTCAGTCACCAGTGTGCATCTTGAGATCAGGGGAGTGATGTTTTACCTGCACAGCACCTGCCTGGCCTCCGTTACACATGGTTATTAGATCAAGACAATGCCAGGTCTCATTACGCATGTGCAACAACAGCATGGTTTTGTAGACACAGAGTGAGTGGGCTAGACCTGTCTGCAGTATCTGTCTCCTACTGAAAATGTGTGACAAGTCATGAAAAGGAGAATCAGACAATGGCAATCACAGCCTGTTGAACTTCTGAAGTCTTATATCAAGTGAGATTGGATTAAAAGTTTGCTTGCAAAACTTCCCAAACAATTAAACATTGTAATTAAAAGGAAAGTTGATGTGACGGTGTTAAATATACCCTCTGTCCCAACTTTTTCGGAGTGTGCTGCAGCCATCAAAAATCTAAGTTTGTATATATTTACAAAATAAAATTAAGTATGCCTATGAAAACATTGGATTTTTCAAAAGTTTTTTCAGAAGTTCAAAGTGAATGAACAAATAGGCCTAAAATATTCTTGATTTTATGGAATTTCACAAAACATGCCAACTTTTCTAGAAATTGGGGCTGTATTTACTGTCAGATGTTCAAAATCCTTCATAACTTGAATTAATATAATTATAATTGAATTTTAAAGCACAACCACCACAAAATCAGACTTACTTTGAGATCATTCTGAGGTTAAATACAGATTTAAAATCATCACATCAAACTGTTTAACAGCTATGATACATTTTTTGAAATCAAATCTTTGCACAGCGATGACAGGAAACATTGGAATCTAACAATGCCTTAGGGGAAAAAAAAGGATATACATAAACCCAAATAAGAAATAAAACAGTTATAAAATTGTCCTGTTCCCTGTTCTAAACTTGGTGTCTCATATTTTTGAGCAGTCACTGCAATTTATGCTAAAAAAATCTATTAAATCTGTATCTTGGTGTGAGTGTGAAAAAAAAAAAAAAATCAGATGTAATCTGTTCCTTTGTAATTGTTAACATTTTGATAAGTAACTGTAATTTAATTACTAATTTTTTCTTTTACTCATTTAACTGATTACTATTAATGACGTAGTTCTGTTACATGTAACTTGTTACTCCCGGACAATAGTTTTGGTTTTGAAATAAAGCAAAGCCCTAATCATGTGTATAAACGTATAACATATCCTGCATAGACTGAGCCCAAACTTGAATATTACCTCAGCTTGCACGGCTTGTTGTAAAGATACCATTGTTAATATGTAGTTAAAATGGGTGAAAGATTGAATAGATTAACGATGAAAGAATAACCTGAGCCATATTTAAGTTGCAGAATATCACAGAAAGCTAGCAGTTAGCAACCACCGAGAACGTCAAAACAATCATAGCAACATGCTAAAAACACTCAGAATGCACAGTAACACCTGGCAAACACCTCAGCACTTTTTGTCACAGCCAAACACCAATCGCATTTTCTTGAAAATTGAATGTTTTTTAACTGTTATTTTTTGTTCTCTGTCTTAGTTTAGTTTTAGTCTTATATATTGTTTTGGTATGAAGCGCGGGTGTAGGCTGCACTGGCCTGTTTGATCTATCAAGGGGGCATTCCAGATTCTAATCTTCTCTGAAATAATGTGGTCTGGCCTTTTGGGTTTTACCTTTGGGTGATGAGGTTGAAATGAAGATGATGGTGATATGATGAAGACTTGTCCCTTCACAGACATGTGGTATTACCCCACTAGAGTGGGACTCCCCCTCATTCAGGAGGGATGAGGGCGGTAGGGGAGTCTGGAGAAATGGAGAGCTCTGCTTCATGATGATAGTTGAGACCGATTCAATGAACGTACTTCATCCTGCCAGGTTGTTGGGTTCAGATTCTCACCTCAAAAGCCCTTTTAGATTCTACCGCAAACACTTTCAGTTTTTCCATCCTCCCACTCCTTCTTTCTGTCTTAATGTCCTTATCTCACGCTCTCTTTTTTTTAAATGTCTTGCTCAATCAGTGTCTTGTTGATTTTTAAGATCATAGAATTTGTGTCTGTTAGATTTTGGTTGGGATGTTTTTGAGATTAAAAAGTCTTTTAAGGCTGCATTTATTTGATAAAAAATATGGTAAAAACCGTAACAATATTATGAAATATGATTACAGTTCAGAAGATCTGTTTTCTATTTTAATATATTTCAAAATGTACTTTCTTTCTGTGATTGAAACACTGAATGCTTACTGTAGTATGCTTACAGTGTCACGTTATACTTCAGAAATCATTCTAATATGCTGACTTGGTTCTTAAGAATCATTTCTTATTATTATCAATATTGAAAACTGTATTTTGTGGAAAGTTTTCTTTGCTGAATAGAAAGTTAACAAGAACAGCTAATTTCATGACTTCATAACATAATGATTTACTGGGTCAATTTGATGCTGGATAAAAATACATTTCTTAACAGTAATATATTTAAGAAAATGAATTTATGATATTATGTAGGCCCATATATATATATATATAGACTCACCTAAATGATTATTAGTCAATTATCAATTTGTCATTAATGCAATTATCTAATCAGCCAATCAAATGGCAGTTGCTTCAATGCATTTATGGGTGTGGTCCTTGTCAAGACAATTTCCTGAATCTCCTGGCCTCGTTTAAAGGCCAAAGCCTACTTAAGCATTGTTTCTGACCATGTCCATCCCTTTATGACCACCATGTACCCATCCTCTGATGGCTACTTCCAGCAGGATAATGCACCATGTCACAAAGCTCGAATCATTTCAAATTGGTTTCTTGAACATGACAATGAGTTCACTGTACTAAAATGGCCCCCATAGTAACCAGATCTCAACACAATAGAGCATCTTTGGGATGTGGTGGAACCGGAGCTTCGTGCCCTGGATGTGCATCCCACAAACCTCCATCAACTGCAAGATGGTATCCTATCAATAAAGTCCAACATTTCTAAATAATGCTTTCAGCACCTTGTTGAATCAACCACATAGAATTAATGCAATTCTGAAGGCGAAAGGGGGTCAAACACAGTATTAGTATGGGTTCCTAATAATCCTTTAGGTGAGTATATATATATAGGATCCAAGACTGTTAAACAAAAACTGTTTTATTATGAATATGTATATAAAATACACAAAGAAAGTAACAAATAATAATAC
The DNA here is from genome assembly GCF_023724105.1 of Carassius gibelio. Lineage (NCBI taxonomy): Eukaryota > Metazoa > Chordata > Actinopteri > Cypriniformes > Cyprinidae > Carassius > Carassius gibelio. Next base: position 12,484,603 of record NC_068386.1, on the reverse strand, counting down.
ACATAGTTTTTCTTTGTAGATTTATAGGTTCATTTCTTTATTTTTATTGTTGTGATAGTAATCAGTCAACTGGAGAGCGGTGGAAGAGCGGAGGAGTGATTATCAGTCATGTAAATATGGTGGTTTGTACCTGAAAAATAAACGTAAGAAACTTGTCATCTGCAGTGTGGCTTTTCACTCTGGTTGGCTGGTTGTGTGGGTGATTTCTTTGTAGGTTCTTTATGAAATGAGATGGTGGTTACATCTCTCTCTGTGTCTTTCTGTTTGTGCATGTGTGTAGCTGGAAAATAAACCTACAAAAAGCCTTTGGGAGATACAGAAATAAAGATTCCCAGAGAGAGAACGGGAGAGAGAGAAAGGGAGGGAGGGAGCACACACTGGGCTTTGGTTGGATCTCAGTGCTCACATGTGGTTAATCCATTGGTGTTCCCTAAAGCTGGAAACACTGATCATCGGTGCGCGAGGGAAGAGCAGGTGTGGGCAGTGTGTCTGAACCTCAATTATACCCAACCCACTCAAAGTCCTCATATATTTACATACACAGAAAATAATGTAACTAATATTACTTGCACATTTAATATACATACTATGCTATAGACTGGAATAGGATTTGCAAAGTATGTAATACAATTCTGTTAACATTATCTAATCACTTTCTGATGATCTCTTAATTATAATCCTATATAATCCTATAATAATATGTTATTTTTTTTTTTTTTTTTTTTAGATATAGCAAGAGTTACTGTACGTTTTTCCATATACATAACTCACTGAGCATAATGATTTGTATGAAGATATTTTTGGACAGCTTAGAATTAGAAAGGGCAATGAGTGAAAATGACACTCCACATCTCTGACATCAGGTAAGAAGTAGGCCTATACATTTTTATGATCTAAAATATATTTGTACAGTTGACATTATAGATTATTGTTCTGAAATGTGAAAAAAAAGAAATTCCACGTTTTCAAATCTATCTCTCTCTCTCTCTCTCCACTGATTATAATGCTAAAATCTGAAAATAAACATTTCATAAGTATTGTAAATAACTTTTCAAGTCCAAATGTGGACATTAAATATTATATAGTTTACTTCTTCCAGAAAAAACGTACTTATTTAGCTTTGCTTTTTCATATTCACAAATTAGCATTTTTCGTATCTAAACATTTTTTGTAAAGTGTGTTATCTCCTGGATGATAAAGTTGACCTGCACGTTCCATCTTTTAAAACTGTTTTAGTTCCGCAAAGAGCCTATTAAAGCCGGACACATTTTGTAGTTGCACAAAGCACAAAGCGAAACTGTTTACAAACACAAAGTTAGTGACGGTGACTAAAATCACTTACAGCAGGGCTCCGCTGTTTTCTCGACAGGTAAGCAAAGACTTATATGAAACTGAAAAAAGTCAGTTTCAGTATGTGGTTTTCAATCACAGAGCTGAATAAAGTCACTGTTGAGGGAGTTTAGCAAGCTAGCTGAACTTAAACTCATCTTTTAGCCCTAGGGATTGTATTATTATGGTTTATTAAAAGTATTATGTTGAGCATGAGAATGTGAACACACAGTCCTGTTCTGCCAACTAACACTGATATCGTAACAGTCTTATCATAAGACATCTGACACAATGTTTTTGACGTTAAATAATTTTCTATACATATAACATGGTAATAGCACTGGACAATACTCTGTGAAGTATCTCAGAGAACAATGTAAATAATATGTTACAAAATTATAAATTCAGTACCATGGAATAGCCTTTATCAAATGTGCCGTAATATTACCACCTGTTGCTATCATTGTACCATGATGCTACTCAGAACTGTTAATTCATTTATTTTACTTTCTGATAGAGAAAAACTACCCGGAACTCCCCTCCCACAACTTAATACTGTATTATCTTTAATCATTTTTTACTATAATTATTTTTTATATATAAAAAAGCATTTAATTTCCTATATGGTATAACTGTCATATTCTCTCTTTCTGTCTTTTAGTGGAAGACTAAGTGTGAATGGATTCGTATAAGCCTGTGACCTTATAAGAGAGGTCAAAAGAGACGGTCAAGATGGTGGAGGAGGCTGGAAAGCTTCCGCTTCTGCGCCTGGAGCCCCCCATTCAGAAATTCATTAAAGTGGCCATTCCCACTGACCTGGAGAGACTGCACCAGCACAAACACAACATAGAAAAGGTACAAACACACACACACACACACATGAACATCGACAGCAAAGCCCAGCACATCACACCCACAATTCAGCATATGGTCAACAGAGAGAGCCATGTGTCTGTGTGTGTGCTCACCATAGGGAGCCGGGTGCTGAATAGCTGATGGTGTGTCTGAAATCTCTCCCGGTCAGCCTGCTTGAGGAACATAGAATAGAATAATAAGGGTTTGGGGGATCATGCAGAACCATCCAAACCTAGATGATTGTGAATTACCGGGTTGTGATCATGAGGAGATTTTATTAAATGTACATAAACAGATAAAGCTGTCTAACTAACTAAGCTTCCTTTTCACAGTTTCAGAGAAACAGTCAGTGGGATAAACTCCACCAAGAGCACATCAACTCCAGCCGCACCGTCCAGGTACAACAAAATTGCAATAATGCTATTTATTTTACATGCACATTTAAATGTGAAATTTCGATGATCGACAATAACTATAGCACTGTTTTTTTTAAAGAAGTTGAAATATTTATTTAGCAAGGATGTGTTCAACTGATCAAAAGTGATGGTAAAGACATCTTCTGTAATGGTGCAAAATATTTTTTTTTACTTTCTATTGATTAAAGAATCCTGCATCGTGATTTCCACAAAAATATTAAGAAGCACAACTGTTTTCAACATGATATGCTCTTCCGTAGTTTTTCTTTGTCTGTTGAGATGACTGGAAAAGTCAGGGTTGCAAAGTGTGGGACAATTAACATTAACAGCTAGTGGGATTTGGAAAAAAATATCTCTCCATTTTTTTGTTGGTTTTCTCAGGGTAGTGAACTGGTTTGAGAATATTCCCATGTGGCATAAGGCACTGTGGAATGTTGCTCAGACAAATCATTCTTATGTAACAGGCTGTTGCCATGGTTAAATTGCATAATAAATCTTAACATAATTTTGGCACAGTTAAAAGGGATTATTTAGCCAAAAATGGAAGTTCTGTTATCTTCACCTCTGCTGCCTTCCATACAATTACCGTAGTTTAACATTTAAATCGCTAATAATAGTTAACTTGAAAACTAGCTTGACAGCCATGGTCACCATTCACTTTCATTGTATGATAAAGAGCAGCTTGTACATTCTACTATATATAACAAGTTTTTAAATATTGAATTAATAAAAAGAATAAAATAAAATAAACACAACATTGCATTATTAAGGAGGAGTTCACACCTAAATGGACAATTTGTTGAAAATGTTTTTAAACTCAGGCCATCTAAGATGGCATTCATTACTTTACTTGCTCACCTCGGGATCCTCTGAAGTGAATGGGTGCCATCAGAATGAAAGTTGAAACAGCTGATAAAACATAAACGTAATAACATAACATAAATTGCATTGTGTGGATTACTTGTGGACCATTGTGATGTTTTTATCAGCTGTTTGGACTCTCATTCTGACGGCACCCATTCACAGAATATACATTGGTGATCAAGTGATTTATTGTTAAATTTCTCAAAATCTGTTCCAATGAAGAAGCGAACTCATCTAAATCTTAATAATGGAATGAGGGTTGATGCATTTCCAGCAAATTTTTCATGTTTGGGTGAAACGTCATCATGTTGATCAGGTTCAATGCAGGTTAATCAGAAATGAAAAGAAAGTAATCTATACATTCAAAATTTCTCTGAACTTGATAAAATATCTTATAACATGCCTTCATCCTATGCTGATACAGCTGTGAGACATGTCTATATATATATATACTAAGTAATGTTTGACTCAGGTCTCTGGTGTACGTGATGGTGTACGTGTGATGTTTTTTCTCTACCTAATGGCCAGACAAGCATGTAACCTGTGTGTTAATGTTTCTGAGAGTCTGTCCGGGTCTCTCATGGGGCAGTTCTTGGAGTGTGTTACGTGCCGTGTGTGTGTGACCTTAGCACCCAGGTTTTGTCCTCCCCAAGAGATGCCAGAGAGCTTTCCTGTGTCCACCACTGCAGTTAGTGTGAGAGCCTGCAAGTGTTTCTGTGTCAGTGAGATGTGGACGACTGACAATAGACGGAAACAAGACAGACATTGTTAAAGTAGCTCCCCAGGGACAGAAAAAGAGAGAGCAAGAGAGAAAAACCCCTAAGATTGCTCTCATCACACACCTATAGAAGGAGCTTTGGGGGGTGGGGTGGACTGACCCAGATTAAGATTAATTTCATCTGTCTTTTTGTGTCCCCATCCTATATTACAAAGCAAGCTGCGTTCATTAGTAATGCTTTTAGTGTTCTGTGTGTATGTAAATCATTGATTCTGAGTATGGTTATTCAGGGTGTGAAATGAGAGCAGTTGAGCTGAAAGCTTTGATTGGCCGGCTGGTAGCTTGGCCCTCTGGATTCAGTACGTATGAATTGATCTGTAATCCCTACTAGATGTTTCTTCTGGATGTGAGCTGATGAGAAGCACCAGTACGTTTTATGTATAGCTTCAGGTTTTCATCAACATCTGGTTCGTTACTAATGAGAAACTAAATAATCACGGGGTGCTTCTGCACATGGAAAACCTAGAACATTTTGAGAATTCTGAAATTGTGATTTCTAGGCCTGTATAATGAAAAACCTTAAAAAGTATTGGGAAAAATCATGAGCATTTTTGAGTAATATATATTTTCCCCTAGATTTTTTGGGGATAATATTTTATTTGTCAAATATTATGAAGACCATGAGGAGAGGACAGTAGTTTGGAGTTTTCATTACAAAATAAATAATTAAATAATAATAAAAATAAGTTTGACACATCAAATACAATCATTTCCCAGCATTTTCTGTAGAATTATTTCTTACAAAAAAAAAAAAAAAAAATTATCCAGTAATCATGAACAACTGTAAAGGTCACAGAAAATCAATGGGAAATCACTGTTTTTTTTTTATTTTATTTCACCAACTCTTTCTGCAAACTCACACCAACACTGAGATGTTGGCAGTGGATGAAATGTGTTGTTGTACTTGCATGGAGAGAAAAAGTGTGAAACAGTTTTGGATTTCAGCTAAGATTTTAAACTATCATTCACAGTTTTATATATTCCATTTTGTTTTATACACATTTTTTGCTCAATTGAACAGGTCAAATTTGTGTAGTAGAAAATACTATATTGAGGTTTTGAACGAAACCATGGATCCGGTTATCACGAAGACTTTTCATCTTTGCAGCAGTTGCGATCGAACCTTCGGGAGATGGAGAAGTTGTGTGGGCGGGTCCGCAGTGCTGATGCTGAAGATCTGGAGAAACTTGTTCAGCCAATCAAAGATCGAGCGTCCACTGCCATTCAGGAGTTCCTCCGGATTCACTCGAATGCAATCAGTAGGCCGGATGCTCCAACTATTGGTGCAGACTCTTACAAAACTACCAGCACTGCATCGGATACGTTGCACAGTATGTGTTTCTGAGAGCATCTGTGTTAGTTATTCCAGATGTGTTTTGATTATTATTTTTCTGCAAGCATTTTCTCTTTTATGTTATGTGATATAGGAGACTGTGATACAGGTGTACCTGGTTCTCCTGTCACCCAAACACAGCTGCTCCTGCCTGAAATCCCTCCAGAACAGAACGCCGCTGAGTCCTGGGATTCTTTAGCTGAGGTAATACACACAAACACTTACAAACACTAAAATATATTTGAATACAAATACTTTTAAGTGTGTGTGACTTTTGGGGTTTGTTTGTTTAGGACCTACTGGAGCTGAATGGTTTAGTGAATGAGTTTGCCACTCTTGTTCATGTAAGTATCACACATCTATGGAAATGATTCATTCTTTGCTTACTTAGAAAGAAAGAAAGAAAGAAAGAAAGAAAGAAAGAAAGAAAGAAAGAAAGAAAGAAAGAAAGAAAAAAAGATAAAAGGTGGTGACTAAAATCCTTAGGTTTGGCAGAGCTGTCAGACAAATGGCATTGTCTCCTGAGAGCCAGCAAGTTGGTATTGATCCCAGCAGTGTGTGTGTGTGTGTGTGTGTGTGTGTGATTGAGAAGACATAAAGAGATTGGTGACAGTCTGTCCGCCATGTGCTAACCAGCGAGGATTAATGAGAAGCCATGCGATATTGCAGCCATTGTTAGAACAATGTGCAGTTGGAAAACTGTCTGTCTGTCTCCCTCATTCTCAAAGTGATTGTTCACCCAGAAATTTAAATTCTGTCATCATTTACTCGCCCTCATGTTATTAGAAACCTGAATTAATTTCTTTTTTACAGCAGAAAGCAAAAGAAGATATTTTGAAGTAGAATGTTTGTAACCAAATAGATAGTTTCCCATTGATTCCCATCATATATTTTGTTCATACAATGGAAGTCAATGGGAACGCAACTGTTTGATTATCAGTGTTCTTCCAAATGTCTTCTTTTATGTAGCACCAAAGAAAGACAATTATACAGGTTTGGAATGATATGAAGGTGAGTAAACAATGACAGAATTAAAAATTTTAGGTTAAGGGTTAGTTTTGGTTAATAAATTGTACTACATAGGTTCTGCATAGGTAATGTAATAATGTACTGCTTTAAAATTAATGTTTCCCATTACAATGAGACATTTTTGGTTGCAAAACCAGCCCTTGACTAATAGTGAACTTAAGGGAAAAATGCTTCAAAATTACTCCTTTTAATATTAGTATTTTGAGTATGTATTCCTGTCATTCAGCCAGCTCCTTTAAGCTTATTCATGGCTACAAAACAAAAGCTTAATATCGGTAACAGTTGATCGTGACTGTCAGTAATCACTTGACACTCTTGGGGAACGATGATGGGATCTGGATGGGGGTAAGTATAACATGATAGCCAGCCTTATTAGCGCTTGCCTCTCTGTGGAGGACACCCACAGTATAGTTTATCCGTTCACACTGAGCCAAAGATGAACCCAGGAGGTCTGTGTGTTCTCTTGAGTATCCATGCAGCTTGTTAGCAGACGGTGCTGATTATCTTCTACTCCTGAGGGGAGGGAGGAGAGATAAAGAAAGCCATCAATAGCTTTCGTGCCCAGTCATTAGTGAGGGTCTTAAAATAGTCTGTTTACAGGGTTAGGAGGTAAGGTGTGTGCGGATGACTAATAAATAAATGCTTATAGGATTTTGATTAGTGATGAGTGTTTTGGCTTGTCCTCCACTGATGATGATGAATTGTGCCATTATTTAACCAACAGAAATAGGGCTTAATTGACCTATCGATAAGCCCTGACCCCCTTAATTACTGTTGTGAACTCAGACAAACAGTTGCTAACTGTCTTAAGGTGACAGCAGTCAGTGTGGAAACCTTGTGCCCGTATCTTTCTGAAAAATTTTGGACCACCATTCAAGTGGGACTTACATATGCCATGGAGGGATATATAAAAGATTTTTATATACGGAGGGTTTACGGATCACAATGCAATCGGGAGAAGCCTCATGATACGTTCATTACGTTCGCAGTCGCAGATAACAATGTCCCGGATCAACACTCTTCATGTATCACAGGGTACGATTACATTTAACCAGTTTAATATGAAGAGACCTTCGATTTTTGTTTTTGCCCTACACTGTTCAAGATGCGAGAACAGTTCACTATTTAGGTTTGTACATTAGCATGTAGGCCTACTCACTAACTTTAACGTTAGTTCAAGTTTTAGCCCAAAGTACCTTGCTGAAGCACAATATGACATTAACGTTCTGCTTGAGCTGATGAAAAATGTAACTTAATAAGAGAATGACAACCAGAAAATGAATGTTTTGTCTTCATTGGGATTGGGGGGAATGCTTTGGGACATTTTGCTCCGTTTTGTTTGGGTTTGGGTCATCTGCGTCCGAGGAGAGGGGCTTACCGATAGGTCAATTGTAATAGTGAAATTAGATTTCAGTAAAACAATTTCAGTGGTTTATCTATCTAGCTATCCATCCATCCATCCATAGTCTGTCCGTTATGTACAGTATATGATCTGGAATAATGGTTTGCAATTTGAAACATTAATTATTATTATACTTGTACCATTTTCACACCATTCTTCCTGATGCTTTCAAGATTGTAAATCTTGAAATATCAGCAAAACCTAATCTATGTTACATAACATTTGGTGACATTTAAAGAATAAAATGTCAAAAAGCAGCAATGTCCATTACATGTCAGAAAACCAAATGTTTAAGTCTGCAAGGCATAAAAACACATACAGGGTCAACACATGTAAGATTTAGTGGCAGTGGAGCACTGGTTAGATAGAGACGGTCCATCAACTGATCTGAAACTCTCGAAGGGCGTCCTTATTGTTGAGCCCTGAGAAAGCACACTCAGGACACATTTACATACACACAAATTATTTCAAAATGAAGCGGAGGAAGAACACTAACTTTACAGTCGCCATGAGCTGCAGAGAGCAATGCAAATACAGATTTCTTTTCACACAAACACATGCCACACAGGCGCAGGTGCCAGGCTCATGTAACTCTGTGCTGGAGAGTTAAAGAAGATTTTCCAGCCCTCTCTATTGTGTGTGTGTGTGTGTTTACGTATGCAATTGTGTGTAGTGATTACTTCGAGCTCACACTGATTTAGACAGAGAGACAGCTGCCATTCTTTGAATATTTCATAAGCTTCCGACAGACCACCCAGTTACCCCCGACAACCAGCCCCCTCCCATTCTCCCTTCTGCCCCAGCACTTAAACCCCCAGCTACCCACTACCAAGATTACAGTACCTAGCATGTCTTTGTCTGCTTTATACTATTTATGAGGTGTTTGTATATTTGATGGGATTCAAAGATTATTGATTGATTTATTTATAATGTATTTATTTATTTTATATATAATTTATAATTTAATTATTTATGTATTTATTATTGGTTATTAAATGATTGTAAACACATATGGGCAGTTGATATGACATGTCAGCCCTTTTCTGCAGTTTGACACACCATATAAAACTATTTTAAACTGCATTATTCTAAATATTGTACATTCTTAATTATAATATATGGCACTTTTATTTATGTGTAAGTTAAGAATTTATTTCATATAAACACTTGAAATATCTTGAAGTATGAAATATCGATTTTATATGTTGTATTTATCTTGTCTAAAACAATACAAAATGTAAAGTTTAAATTTTATAAACTAATATTTGTTCTAAGTACTATTTGTTCTTTTATAAATGAATATGTTGTAACTGCAGCAGCAGAACTGATGATAACAGGAAATTGTGACCACTTGCAACTCCTACAGTATATTTCCCACTCACATTATGATTTTCTGTTAAACGTAAATAACATTTTACAATAACATTATTGAATGCATTACCTAATACTGAGCAAGACATGCATTGCTGTGTCTATTCATTTTTGTTAATGCTAGTTAATTAAAATACAACTGTTCATTGTTCATGTTAGTTTAGGTCTATTAAATAATATTAACAGGTAAAATCTTTGATTCTAGTAATGCATTAGTACATTTACAGTTGAATTAATATAATGTCATATGTTTTATGTGTGTATATATATATATATATATATATATATATATATATACATATACATAAAACATATGACATTGTGTGTGTGTGTGTGTATATAAAATGTTAGATATACTATACAAATTATATACATATATTGGAGTTTGTATGTGTGTATGGACAGTCTGTAACTTGCGTCTTTCTGTCTTAGACTCAGCAGGAGAAGATTGACAGCATTGAGGCCAATGTTAGCATAGCAGCTGCTGATGTGGAGGAGGGGACTCAGAGCCTAGGAAAGGTAAGGGGAGAGGGGACACTCCTGCTAGGGAATCGATTCCACTCTACCCCCCTGCTTCACCCGGCCTACCCCGCAATCAGGCCATTGATCCTCCTCAGAGCGCAAGGAAACCACAATTAAGAGAGAGAGGGGGGAGAGAGCAGTGGCAGTGGTGGCGGAAGGCATGGAGTGGAGAAGGATCGATGTGTGTTGGCTGGCCCCTCACAGGGAGTTGATGTGTGTGTGAGCGTGTGCAAGTCTAAAGAGTGTTAAAGAGAGTTTATAAACAGCATTCGAGATCCTGCTGGGGGTTCGATACATGCACACACATACATATACGCTGCAGAGTGCCAACTTTTGACAGAATAAGCAAGGGAAGGGCGAAACATGGAGGCATGGGCCGTGTGTGTTTGCGTGCGATCGTGCGTTTGTATGTGTTTTATTGATTGAGTCTCAATTGAAATGTTTCTCTTTTTTGGAGTTAATGCAGTTCTATTGAGCATTTTGTGTAGAAAGTGGACCCACCTCTGTGACTGCTGAAAAGGACAAGGGGTGGTCAACACGCACACACACACACACACACACACACCGCTAAAGACATAGATATTCTGACAAACACACACAGAGTCAGTCCTTAAAGTGCTGGCTCAGGAGTATCCAAATAACATGAGTTACTTCCTCAATCTCTCTCTCCAGACATAATTAACAGCTCGGTTAGCCCTGCCTTGTGAAGATGATTAGATGACAGAGAACCAGAGCATGAGAGAGGTTGAAGGAGAGATGAGAAAGTGCCATTTGATGCCCAACCCTGCCTTTAAAGTTTACGTATATTCACACAAATTAAATTGTGTTTGTGTGTGTGTGTGTGTGTGTGTGTATGTGTGCACGCTAGGGGGCTTGATTCGTTGTACTTAATTAAAGAATCTGGCTAAAGGTGATATCAATTAATTTACCAGGTCTGGTTTGATCTGTACACATCCAATTTCATAGAAGCTTTTTTTCTCTCTCCAGATCTCTGATTAATATTTTGCGTATGTTTACTTATGACTGCATATGTTTCTGTTTGGCTGTAAACTGGACATGAAAGACTTTATAATTGTTTGATTATCAGAAAAATAGCACATGAAAAAATGCGTTAGTTCAAACACCGTTTTGGGACATTGATGCCACCTAAATGATTCCTTTCTCACCTGTTTGATGCTTTCATGCACATTGCATGTGGGTCAGTGAAATGAGGCTCATTTGTATTAATCTGCTCAAAAATACATACAGAATGTAATTTATACACACAATAAGTTGAACACACCTCTTTATAGTGAGCATGTATTTTATTTTACAATTTAAATTCTTTTTTTTTGACATTTTTTAGAAGTAAAAAATGTCATGAATATAATTGTCATGATATAATGAAGAAAAAAAGCATATTGAAAATTATTGTATTGTTTCATGTTTGAAAAAATTAATGGGGTACAACAAACATGCAGAAATGTGTACAATAAAACACAGATAATTAAATCATAGAGAGGATTTCTAATAATATTATTAAAAATAGTAAAATAATAATTGAATTATAATAATTTTAAAATCATTTGTATTATCATTGTTTTTGTTTAATATTGAAACAATTATCATACCCAGGATAATAATAATAATTGTTGGTTTTGTTAAAATGATTGTTGTTATTATTATTAAATAGTTAATTATTAAATTAAATATATTACATATAAAACAATGATCACATATAGGTCTAATAATAACAACAATAATAATAATAACAATAATAACAATAATATATATATATATATATATATATATATATATATATATATATATATATATATATATATATATAAATATAATATATATATATATATATATATATATATATATATATATATATATATATATATATTATTATTATTGTTGTTATTGTTGTTATTATTAGACCTATATGTGATCATTGTTTTATATGTAATATATTTAATTTAATAATTAACTATTTAATAATAATAACAACAATCATTTTAACATATATACATATATATGTGCTTTTTGTTCACAGGCGGCTCGTTTGAAGATGGCGGTTTTGCCCGTGGCGGGTGCAGTGGTAGGGGGAGTGCTAGGAGGGCCGCTGGGACTCTTAGCGGGATTTAAAGTGGCGGGGGTCGCTGCTGCTGTGGGGGGTGGACTGCTTGGTTTTGCCGGAGGCAACCTGATCCAACGGAAGAAGAAAGAACATATCGCCCAGCAGCTACAACAGCTTAAGAGCAACAACAACAGTAAGAACGACACTCAGTGACACTCGAGCACATTTGTTTTTGTAGAGGAGGCCACGAGACGGCGGAGTTGGCGACCCACGCGTATTCTGAAATAAACACCAGACGCTCAATGCAAATAAAACAACCACAACTGCAGAATAACTCCTACACGCAGTGCAAACATGCATAAGCGACATGCTACAATGAGTGGACTTGCTAATTCTCCTTTTGCCTTAATTCATCATTCATTTCTATGCCAAAGCAAACAAGGCCTTATTCCACCATCTGAGATCCTGTGGATCAGCTGATCAACCTTTGTAGCGGTAATGTGACTGTAGGTGTTAGAGGTGGTTAGAGATCATAGATGATTGTTGTAGAAGAGTGTGAACTACAGTATGTAACATCATGACTTATTATGCATACTGAGGATGTGCAGTAGGTGATATGGTTCTGTTTACTACAATTATGTCGATTTTTTTGTGCTAAAATTGAAAAGGTTAATGCAGAATTTGATGATAAACACTTAAAATGCCCCTGTGTGGTATTGTAACTCTTTTTAAATGAAACGTTGCACAGTAGTGAGAAATTCAGTACACTATGAATGAACATTTAATACTCATCATTATCAATAACAAATGATGAAGTTAAAATTATGATACAGTTTCCATAGTCTGAGGAGCTCATTCTGTCCAGACAATGAATACTTGTTTTGCCTTAAAATGTGATATTTCAGAAATCTAATATTGTCTCAGGCTGCTAAAAATAAATGAAATTTGAATGACACTTAATAAGCCACTGTAATGGATAGTTAATATACAAATGTAATGGTTTGTTTAAATACTTTTAATATAACAGAATATATCTTTATGATCTTTAATACATACAGCCTTTTATAACTAGATAAAAATGGCGAGATTAATAAATTACAATTGCACATTGAAGAAGACAATCTGCCTCTTGGGAAATTGCGTGTATGCTGTAATTGTGGAAATACCGATGCTTCATATATGATTTCTTTATGATCTTTTCTGTTTTACTTAGCAGTTCACACATCTGATCGAGATGATTCTGATCAACAACTCTCAGGTTTAGATCAAACATCCTGCTAAGCTGGGTTTACCCAGGCTGCTCATATGTTTCATGTATCTTTCTGTGTGCTGCTGGGGTGGCTGATAGATTTGGGTGAGGTTTCCCTGCAAGGCTTTGATAACACAAGCCTCTGAGAATCAAATCTAATGCTGAAATCAATGCGCTGCGAGACCTCCTTCAGCACAAACAACATTTAAATGTTATTTGATTACGCTCCTGAAAGACCAGCAGAAAAGAACAATAGCCTTTATATGGTTTATCGACCCTTATTTAAGTTTCACTTGTCAAAAATAGAGAAAGAAAATTGTCTACTATCACTCTTTCAGTTCTTTTGCATTCGATAGTAGTACTGATTCACACTAAATGGTTTTTAGGAACCACAAGGTACGCTTCATCAAAAGATTTAGTGCCATTGAAATGCAGTCTAAAAACCAACTTCTAATTAAAAAAAATAATAATTTTAAATCTGTTTTCTGTTTTTGTCCTGACTGAGGTGCGCGGCTGCTGCCCCCAGTCTCCCGCGTTGTTTTTTGGGGTGAGCAGGGGGATCCCCTCACAAACACACTGGCCCCCACGCCTTCCTCATAACACAACACACTGGACTTCCCCTACGAAGGGGCGAATGAACGTCTCCAACAGCACATGCAAGCCACCCTGTGCATGATGCACGAGCGAGATAGCCCGAGTGCTGAGCTCTGCATGTGTTCGGCTGTGCTGCTCGCGGAGGGAAAGTCCCAGACGACTGACCTGCACACAGCCGACTGTCAGACACGTTGCACTTTCCATATTCTGTGCGAAATACACTCGCGCACTCAAATGGAAAATATGGCAGGCCATCTGTGGTGCTCTGTGATGTAATCTCCATAGGTGTTGTGATGTCATGGGTTCCTGCTGTGGGCGGGAAGATGTTTCATGACACCGGAGATCCTTTTTCTTGTGTCTCCTTTAAACACCCACTTCAGATCATTTCCATGTTACTATAAAGACGTAGCTAAAGATAAAAGTCTTCTTTAATGTCTGAAGATAAGGATGGTGGAAGGGAAACTGTAGTTACATTAGGTCAGCTTCCCTAGACGTTTATAGTTAGAAGTAGTTGCAAATATTTCATATTGTAGAAAAAGACAGCTTTAAGAGTTTGTACTCTGTCATTTGAATATTCTTCATTTAAAAAACTGTTTCCTCCACACTTTTAAATACCAAATTGTGGCATATATATATATATATATATATATATACACACACACACACACACACACACATTTGTTTTATATTTTTAGTTTTCAGTTTCAGTTTTTAGTTAATTTTTTTTGTCATTTAGCTTTGTGCTTTTGTGATGTTTTATTTTCTATCTATCTATCTATCTATCTATCTATATAAATTGTATCAGTAACCAAAAAATATATTGTATGGGTCAAAATTATCGAATTTTCTTTTATGCAAAAATCATTAAGATATTGAGTAAAGATCATGTTCCATAAAGATATTTTGTAAATTTCCTACCGTAAACTTATCAAACTTCAGTTTTGATTAGTAATATGAATTGCTGACAACTTTGACAATTTTCTCAATATTTAGAATTTTTTTGTACCCTCATATTACAGATATTCAAATAGTTGTAGTGTCCCATCATTACAAACCATACATGAATGGAAAGCTTATTTATCCAGATTATGTATAGATCTCAATTTTGAAATATTTACACTTAAGACTGGTTGTGGTCCATGGTCTCTCTCTCTCTCTCTCTCTCACACACACACACAGACACACACATATATGTCAACATTTCTAATTTAGATTTTCCTGTTTTTTCCCTTCATCTAAAATTTAAATTGTATTTAATTTCAGCTTTATTTCAATTACCCAAAGTGAATTTAATAGTTTTAGTTAACAATAACAACAATGATGGACAGTAGGTCATTTTCAAATATTTTAAGAAGTGTATCAGTTAATTTTTCAAAGAAGCCACTTATGAGTGGCAATAATTCTTCAAATAGTTTTTGAAACTGCAGCCTGAATCTAGTTATGATTAAAGTAGCAGATGTTGCTGCATGCGCTCTTTAGGTAGGGTCTGTCTGTGAGCTCTGTCCGTGACATTTAGAGGATGCTGCTGCCCCCATACTCTCAGAAAGAGAAAGAGAAAAATGCTGAATTGTTCCTTCATCCTGTCTTACAGTAATGTACTAATATGAATATTTTGATAGGTTACAAAGATGTTTCTGTGAGAATACTGCCCTAGTGACAAGCTGTTGTACCCCTGAATAATGTATGGTTTCTGCAGTACATTGAGCACATACTGTCTATGAAACCTGTTGACTTTGGGACATACGTAGTTTTGTTACAATAAGATCAAATGATTATTGACATTAAGAAAACTTGACAGATTAAATCAGGCCTTTTTGAGCAATTACATCCTTTGTGCAACCTTAGGCTCACTTTATTCATGTTATCATAACCCTAAAAAGAAGTTAGTTTAGTCATCTGGGTCTACCACAGTTGAAGGGGTAGCCCACTGTTAGGGGGGCAGATGGAGTATTAAGTGCTCACAAGGCAATATTTTTTCCTGTGTAATCGCTTCCCAACTTTAATCACGAAGACAGAACATTTGGATTAAATGCACAATCTTTTGGGTCAAGGTTAGTCTGAACAACAATAAAAATTATGTTAGTGAACCATTACTCACCCTTGTGTCATTCCAAAACTGTATGCAGAAATGTTTTTTTTTTTGAAGAATGCTGGTAATTAAACATTTTTGGGTCAGTTTACTACAAATGTACAGACAGATAGTACAATGGAAGTCAGTGAACTCAAACTGTTTGGCTACCAACATTCTTCAAAATATGAACAAAGGTCTTACGGGTTTGGAACGACCTGAGGGGGAGTAATTGATGACAGTATTTACATTTTTGTGTGAACTATCCCTTTAATGTACAGATGTAATGTGACCTAGTAAGTGCAAAAGTTGATAAAAAACCCACTTAATGAAACAGACAACATAGAATCTTGTAAAATGTTTTTTAATTTACTTTTCTTTTTTTGCTTTCCTTGTCCCCTCTGATATGACAGATTTACAAATAATCCCCACCCCTTTAAACCTGACCTCCACATGACCCTGCACCCTGACAACTCCATTGGTGGAAGGGGATGATATGAGACTAGCAAGTCTGGATCTTAGCGAGCGTGAATTTAAACAAGTCTGGAACAGTACAGTATACGAATACAGACTAATAAGCACATGTAATGTACATGTGCACATACTCATACACGCACGCACGCGCACACACACACACACACACACACACACACACAGGGCACGCTCTGTTGAGGACTGGAGTGAAACACCATGGGCTAACTGCAGGTTTGTTCTTTTTTCCCCATGATTCCACTTGCCTACACTTAAGATCCATAAGAAACTCAATTTGAATTTCCCACAATGGGGACCACCAATGTACCCATGTTTTTCTACAATAAGGGACTTGGGTAGACAAAAATGTAGGGCAAAAAAAAAAAAAAAAAAAAAGAAATAAAAAGTCATGTTTTTAATTTAGACAAGACCAACAGAGCACAAACATATTTACAAGCTCCTAAAACAAAAGTAAAAACGCTCCTCTTCCTTCCCCACACCAAAAAAAGCTCAGGGGTTTACCTTCTCACTTTTTTTATCTAAAATAAAAATTATGAAAATAGACATTGCGCAGGTAGCGGCAGTGCCCGGTAGGCACCAGCTGGCTGCTGGGTTCTGGGTTGGGTCTTGATGCGGATGTGACATCACAGCTCGTCCCGGTGCCTGAGGATGGTGTAGCGCGTCTCACTGGGGGCCAATTTCTGGAAGGAACTCTCTGGGGGATTACTGGCCACCTCTGTATTCTCCTCCTGCTGGAACACACACACACAAACAGGCAAATAATTAACCACAAATCACCTGGATCTGTAAAGTGACTGTTTATAACGGTCATAATACTGAGACCACAGATAGACAGATGCATTCCTGTCAGGAGATCACTGTGCTGAGGCCACTGGGTTCATTCCACTGCACACGCATTTCATTCAGTCACATTCTTAATTAATGTATGCCTGCATTCATTAGTTTAGATGAACAGATTCTTTTCAGAGATTTGGACCAGGAAGTGTGCTGAACTCACAACCTGAGTAAAGGGTCCCTTCATAATGGGGTACTTTAATCAGCCGAAAAAGTGGACAACGCTGATTTTGAGCACAATGTCTTGATAAGTACAGGCCAAACAGAAGCTGATTATTAACTAACATTGCATAATGATGTGCTGTTACGTTCAATCTGTAATTTGTTAAGAATTAGTGCCGTCAATGCAAAATTACAATGCACAATATCTATTCTCAACATTTAATTACATTTAGCTTTTCTGCTTGCGAACAAATAATTTTAAGACGCTTAACTCCGGGAAAGTTTTCAGTTCAATGATCCAGTAAAGCCCCTTTCACACTGCACGTCGGACCCGCAATATTGCCGGAACATTGCCGGGTCGGCTTCTGTGTGAAAGCAACCATGTCCCGGGATTGATTCCCGCATTGAACCCGGGTCGGGGACCTAGTAACATTGCGGGGTTCGACCAGGGACGAGCGCTGTGTGAACAAAAGCCAGATCTAATGCCGTGTCGAAGTGATGACGCGTGTTATCGCACGACTCTTTTATCGGCTGTTTTGAAATAAGATCAACGTTCGCAACGAAAACATATGTGCAAACTGTAATGAAGCAGAGATCAGTTAGTTCCTCACTTTCAGTGAAAGTATAACATGTCTAACGTTTTCGACTCGTACATTACACGTCACACGCTGATGTCACGTGTCATTACGGGATCTTTACGGGTTGTGTGTGAAAGCACGCGCATATCCCGGGTAATCACTGGCAGTGCGAAAGTGCAAAATCTAGCGACCCGGGAACAATTGCAGGAACACTTTACCTGTGTATTTGCCGGAATGGCAGTGTGAAAGGGGCTTAAGTGAATGCATTTAAACGATCGGTCCAAACAGCGCTTATTAGGGGTGCTCAGATCACGATCGGCCGTTCGTTAATGCGCATCTCGTCAGTAAAGCCGGTTCTCTAATCAGCGGTTAATTCCATCAGGTGCGTGATGGAATTAACCGCTGATTAGAGAACCGGCTTTACTGACGAGATGCGCATAACGATCGGCCGATCGTGAATCAAGCACCCCTAGCGCTTATATAAAGGAAACCAGGCCGATTACATCAGAGATTGCAGAGAGAACGCATTGCGTTTTCAGTGAACTATTCATTCCATTGTGTTTTGGTTTAAAACACAAGTCATATTCTGTATTTGTCTCTGAAGAGCGTGAGCCCTCACATGTCACGCGCTGTCTGAAGTACAGACTAAACGAACTGTCAACACATCTCACCGCTGTATGGCCAGATGAGACACAAACTCGACTGGATAACAAGTCCTGCTCGTATAGTTTTGATGGATGAAGGCTGCAATCAAGGTAAAGACGATTGCGGTGGCATTCAGGAGTTGTACAGTAAGCATGTGCGAGTCTGTTATAATAATGCGTGCATGAGTTCTCTTCATGCACTGATCACACATTGTATTAATGCACATAAAATGTTTCATCTCATGTTTCCACACACATTCATGATAATGTTTTGACTGGTCATGTTTATGTTGCTGTGTTTAAGTATTCTGAATGGATCCATGTACTGTAGTACATATTTGCAGTCAGCAGGCAGTTTTTTAAACTAAATGTGGTCCTCTTGAGTATCGCAACATGTCTTCTTTAAAAAGTCAAAAAAGCTCTTTGCTATTGCACTGTACAAATACTATAAAATTATAATTATTTTCCTTTAATATGTGCTTATATGGGCTCCTTATATCATTTGGTTCTTTGGTGACCTTTCAGAGTTTCTAAGAGTTACTAAGTCTAAGCCTTTTTTGGAAAGACATCTCAATTTATCTTGAAAAAAAGCTGGCAGAGAATACAGATTTTTGAGAATCCCTATTCAATCTTTTGGTTTACTTTGCTGGATATAGCAAATGATGACAAAATAAACATTTGAAACGAGACAATGGTCTATGCTTAATTTCATGAAGTGCGCAATTAATCACGATTAATCACAGAAAAAGGGTATGATTCATTACATTAAAAGTTTTAATCGATTGACAGCCCTATTAATAATGGAAAGTGAAATGACAAGTATCGATAAATCACTCTTGTAAATTAAAAGCAATTCCATTCAAAAGCTGGGGTGACCTCTGACCTGTCCCGGAGTGCTGTCTGTGGGGTCTGGTCCGTGATGGAACTCTCTGTGCAACTTTCCTGAATGCAGGTCCAATACAAACTGCCTCAGCTTTCCTGGAACCCTGTTCATACACATAAGACATCATGAAACAGTCCAAAAAACAAACAACATGAGCTGCATCATTCATTTAATGAGTGAACAGATAAGACCCAGAGAGGGCCGACAGTCTCCAAAACCACAGCATTTTAACAAGATAACGACATCATCTGTACTGCCCCAGACGCCACTGACCCCCTGGACAATCAGCTGTATCAAAGACTGACAAGAGGAAGGCTGATAAGGCCCTTATTGGATAATAGGATATACAGAGTGCTTAATAAAATAAGGCATGCACTGAATTATGATGCTTTCTATCATATATGGCCTCTAGTGTCATAAATAATTATAATGCTGTAATAAAGTATTAATAACATAGTTATAAACATATGAAAGCTAAGCTATGTTCATACACATTACAACTATCATGCAGGTGTTGCTAAATTAATTGGCCGAACTGGCTGAGGGATAAAGCTTAAAGCCCATTCTCTATCACTCACTCAGTGTGTGTTGCTGTGGGGCTAAAGTCTACAGTCATTTATTTAATAGGTGTCTGCAACAAGAGATAACCTGCAGAGAGGAGGCTGAAAGGATCTCTGCAATAAACACACACGGACAAGTGCAATACTTACGCGAGGTCGCTGAATTCTGGGAAGACATACATGTGGCGGAAGCTATCAATGGCAATTACAGGGCAGTCGGCGGGGGTCTTCTGAATGTGCAGCAGAGGGTGCCGGAACTTATCGCAATCGGCATGAAGAAAATTTATAGAACCTGTGAGAAAAGGTCAATTTAGATGTGTTATAGTTACTGACTGTGTCTAAACATCATCAGACAGTATAAGTCATTGTTATCAGTAAGTCCCCACTGGATGCTACAAATGCCTTGTTTTTAATGGGTTTTATTGGTTTTGTATCAACGCACAAGGACATGGCATCACAGTATGGTAACATTTCCATCACATGCTTGAGGTATTCGGCCAATCACAAAAGGAACAGTAAAAGTTTTTGCATTGTGTTCATATTCTGAGAGGCACAGCAATGGGGCAGGCAAATGCCTGGGGCCACCGATGGCTGACCATTTAAACCAACAAGAATGTTAATATTAATATTAATAGCACGGAGCAACATCTCTCCATCCCACCTATGGGACCCCCTCTCTTGATACACTGGTTATGCTTTTGTTGCCTCTGCCGCATTATTCAAACAGGTGCAGAGTATCCTCGCGGTTCTGAAGATAAGAAAATGCATGATCTGGAGTGGAGCAGAATGCGGAACCCGAGCATTTTTAATCCATTTCATATGGAAGTTGAGCTATCGCAACTTAGAAAAAAAAAAAAAAGAGGAGGAAAAGAGGAAACAGAACAACGGTAAGCATAGGCACCGATTTATGTTTCTGCCCACAATCTATTCCACTCCAAACCAAATATAAAACATTTTATTCATCATTGTTTCCATGAGCAAATGAGGTTGTCATGCAACAATTGTGCCTTGAATATTTTAACATTCCCATTTTTTTCAGCCTAATTAATTAAAAATGAGAAATATATTTTTCTCAGTTCGATATAGTGCTTGAAATACATTATTTGTGTCTCGAAAAGAGAAATGCACAGACTACAAATACACAACTAAATAAAAAATTATTTTCATAAGCTTCGTCGCAACTTGTTCACTTGCTGAAATAACACGCATAAAATAATTAACTAAATACCTATTCCGAATAGGCATTTAATTAAAATTACTATTAGGTTAAATAATAAAATAATGAGAATTCACTGACCAACATCAGCTTACAATTGAAAGGTACTCTGTTATTTCACCAGTCAGTCATGAAAGTCTGTGGTTGAAGGGCTTCTGGCAAAATTAATTCCAGAAGAGAAGACCATTAAATAGATGTGAGTGCACAGGTTTGAGCGTGCACATCTCAGTAAGAGAGAGTGCGCATCCTGTTTTGTGCATTATATACTGTTAGATGCGTTTTGTCCACATTTCATATGTTGTATAATTATATCAGTAGATAACAAAGATTCATTACAAAAAAAATACAAATAATCTTTTAGAAGGGGCTAACAGATTAACTTTTCCTGGGGCTCCTACTTCACATAGGTACACCTCTACATATACTGGCCATCTGCTGGCCTTGTAGTACATTATATTAATAAACTGTATATCGAATTTGATCTTTTAAAACCACCTGGTATTTCCAGTGGAGGAAATCTCTTAATGAGAGACTGCACATTCTGTTCATATACTGCTGTTCTGTGGCCACAGATTTGCTGGTCTTTTTTTCCTAAGGGTGTAATCGTTTCTTTTTTTTGTCTTCACCACCTGGCTACTTTTGTAAAACGTTGAAAGGTTAGATCACACCAAAGTACAGCATACAAACTACTGGTGCCAGTGGTCTCTATGATCTGCTTTGGTTTAAAATGCTCTTGGGAAATGCAGATACAAAGTAGATACCTTTGAAGATGCCTGTTCTCGGAGTGGGATTTATTAATTCTCATAGTTTACATCCCTGCACATGAGCGGCTGCTAACCCATGAATTATGAAAAATGACCCGCCCCTGATCCTTTCTCATCCCTTTGCTTACCCTTTTCACTGATAAGCTGGCGAGCCACTTCTTGCTGAAATTTCTCCAGACTATCTGTGTCGTCCTGCTGATGGAAGAGGATCAGGAATGGGATGCCCTCCTCTGTCAGTTCCTTTACAAACAAACAAACACACAAAAAAATTTCTAATTACTGTCGATCACAGACAAGCAGAGTGATACAATATTAGCACTGAAGGAACTCTGCTCTGATTTGAGAGCCACAACTAAATGCGGTCTAACGAGTTTGAGAATGTGTAGGATGTTTGGGTGAAGTGTAGTTGGGCAGAGGTGGGTCAGTGGAGCAGACTGTGGAGAATCTGCCCCATCACCAAGCAACACACACCAAAGTTATTCAAAACATGCGGTCAAGTAAATCAAAGAAAAAACCCACACCCACTAAAGCACATGGAAATGCGGACGACTTTAAAACACAAACACACTTGAAACGTACAGTCAAATGTGTTCGAGTGTGGGAAAAGTACTCTGAGGGGGAGGGGACTTTTCTTATGCAAATGATGAATTCGTTGTTCGACTGTTAGATGCACACAAATAGCAAATGCAGACAAAAAGTACACACGCTACTTCTTATAAACAAACAAAAAGAGATTTTGAGAAAGGAAAGCATACTTCTCCATTTTCAAATGTGATTTCTCGGACTAGTGGCACACACTTGTCCTGTGTCCACGCGTAGCTGAGGTCAAAATTTGTGAGTGAACCCATGTAGACCATGTCAGGAGCATTCTCTCCCATTGGCTTATAAATAAGGTTATCACCACTGAACCGCTCGGGCTTAGAAACATCCCTGTAAAAAATGAGAAAAGACTAGAAAAAATGAGGTACAATTATGGTAATAAAGTCAGACTGGCTTGAATTAAGGTAGGACACTACAGGTGATCACTATGCTTCCTCAGTTGATTAGTCACAGTACATTAAGACAACTTTTATATTACATGTTTTTACATGTTGTTATGTGTAAATATGCAAACAATGCATTATCTAATAGAGTATTCATTTGCAATCATTTGCATGAATCGCATCAAAAAACTGAATCACAGTTCAAGGAAAAAATTCATTAAAAAAACTGCCTTTAAAGATTTTAATTGAAATTTAAATCTACAGTCATAAAGTGTACTAAAAATAAACACGTAAATATATTTTTTGGGATGTTTTTTTCCCACTAGCCTGAAATAATATAGTTATGGAAGCAAAATAGCCCATAATCTCAAAATTTATCAGTACTACATGTAGTGTCATCCCTTAAAGAATTGGTTCACCCAAACTGAAAATTCTGTCATTATTTATTCTCGTACCATATTCCAGATTTTAAACCTATACATTATATTTTTGGTGGAATACAAAAGGACTAAACAAAACCCTAGAGCCACCAAAAAGGACTGAACAGCACCATTAGGGAACCATAAAAATAGTGCATATGATTTGTTGATCATATTTCATGTCTTCTGAAGCCATACCATCACACTCAACTGTACTGTTGTTTTATGGAATAGGGTGTGATGACTTAAAAATTGTCTCTCTATGTTCCATTGAAAAAAATATTTGCACACAGGTTTGGCTTAACATGAAGATTAATAAATAATGACAGAATTTGTATCTTTTATCCCTTTTAAAAGCCCAAGGGATGACAAATTAATAAAAAAATAAAACAGGAAACATATGCATGGGAGAATTGTTCATAATAAGATCAATGACATGCATTTAGAAAACAGATTCAGGGCTGACTTTAAGTATCTTAAGTGCTTCTCTTACCCAAAAGCTGCCAGGAACACACAGTCGTCTCTCAGGATGTTGGCCACTTTCTCATAAGTACGGTAATTGTCAGAGTCCCTTTTTTCAAAATAACCAATGATGGTGCGCCTACTCCTCTGAAAGAGAAGGAAGGACATTAAGATGACACAGCAATCATTCTTAGTCAATACCTAAAAAGGAAATAAAAGAAATGAAACTGTATAGTATTATGATTGTAAAACACTCACATCTACACTGCTGGTTTCCTCCAGATTTTCCATCTCTTTGATTGGATCCACTTTCTGCTGGCGGATGAAATCAGCGATGGCGGTCACTGACCTTTGACCTCTGTACTCTCGCTTCATCATCATCCCATTCCTGAACAGCTTCATTGTGGGGTATTTGCTTATCCTGTAGCGCTGGGCTATATCAGCTATCAGGGGAAACAACAAAAATATGTCTATAACTCTTTTTTTTTATCGGCTCCACCGCAGTTCAAACGTTTGAGATCGGTAAGATTTTGTTTATGTTTATTAAAGGAAATTCTTATGGTCATCATTCAGCATTTATTTGATCAGAGATACAGTAAAAACAGTATTACAGTGAAATATTATTCAACACTTGCTATTATATTTTAAAATACAAATTATTTCTTTGATGGCAAAGCTGAATTTTCAGAATCATTACTCCGGTCTTCAGTGTCACATGATCCTTCAAAAATCATTTGAATATGCTGATTTGCTGTTCAAGAAGTATTTTTTTTTATTATTATCATAGTTGAAAACAGTTGGGCTGCTTAAAGCGTTAGTTCACCCAAAAATGAAAATTAGCCCATGAATAACTAACCTTCAAGTCATCCTAGGTGTATATGACTTTCTTCTTTCAGACGAATTGAGTAGGAGTTATTTAAAACATTTTCTTTGATCTTTAAAACTGTTTCATGCCACTCAGCAGGTTTTGCATGCATCAGTTCAAAAGGATTGAAATAAAAAGCGCCCATCCATTAAAAAAAAAAAAAATTCTCACACAGCTCCGGGGGTCGAACAAATTTCTTCCTGTAGTAAATCGATGTAAGAAAAATAACCAAAATCAAAATGTAATCACTTTAATCTAGCTTGCACTCAATGTTGTAAACGGAAGCAATTCCGGGGGAATAATGTTTGAGGTCGGCGTCACACATGTGCGTCTCAGAAGTGACGCACGTGAAAGCACAACAGAGAGATCAAAACAAAACAACGATCACAAATTTGATGTACAAAACAAGGATTTGTCCATAATAATGTCAGAGGACATCTATATAAGCCAATAGGAGACTGGTTTTCCTTTGTTAAAGTAAGAAAACTTTGCTTCCTTTGCTCTTGTTAACAAACGTTGGTTTTCACGAGACTCATACGACATCTGTATGGAGCTTCTTTAAAGTGATTACTACATTCTGAATATGGATATTTTTCTTACAAAAACGCAATAATTCGCTACAGGAGGCCTTTGTTCACCCCCCGGACACTTTTTTTTAATGGATGGTCACTTTTTATTTAACTTCTTTTGGACTGATGCACTGCAACAAAGCACCAGAGTGGCATCAAACAGCTCCGACTGGATTCGTCTGAAAGAATAAAGTCATATACACCTAGGATGACTTGATAGTGAGTCATTTATGGACTAATTTAAATTTTTGGGTGAACTAACCCTTTAATGTTTTTGTAGAAACTCTGATGTTTTTTTTTTCAGGATTATCTGATGAATAAAAAGAAGAACATTTATGTGAAATAAAAAATGTTTAGTAAAGCACTTCCACTCGTGCATGTCGTTTTTGATCAATCTATTTCATCATCAATGACTAAAAGTACTACCAACTTTGAAAAAATCTTACTGTCCCCACGCTTTTGAACGGAAGTGTTTTTAGATGTCATTTGAATTTCTGAAAGTGTTGCTAAATCAATGAAAACCAACAGAGGCAGCAAGTTTTAGGACCCAAATGTAAAAGAACACTTTAACCTTGGAGATGCTTTGCTCTTTGGAAAAAAAAAAAAAAAAAAAAAAAAAAAAAAAAAAAAAAAAATTATATATATATATATATATATATATATATATATATATATATATATATATATATATATGGGTCAATCCATGAATATTAAGTATTTTTTTAAATTATGAGACAAAATATCAAAAGGTCAGAGTTTTTTTTTATTTTAAAGAGAAAGATGGACTCAAGTCGAAGTACAGAGCCAAAAAAGAGCTGAAGAGAGATAAAAAGGGAAAAAACTAAAGAAAGTAGAGAAAAGATAAAGAGAGAAGGCAAGAAAGAAAGGGGAAGGGCCGAGACATGTAAGTCAAGCGATGTAGGGGGTAAATACTCCAAAGCCGATCGGCTGGAATCAGTCATGTGCGGTCTCTCTCGCTCACACACCCCCAACACTGTGGGGTATCTTTGAGCCGCCTTGACTTCACAGAAGATGCAGTTTTGTCATTAAACCATCAAACACTTTACAAGACATCAATAATTCTGTTTAATTTCCTTTATCTCAAAGGCTAAACCAATGTGTTTGTTTGTGTGTGTGTGTGTGTAAATATATATATAAACTCACAGTGCTGGTCACAGTCGACCCGGGCAAACACCACCTGTGTAGTATCTGGATATTCCTCCCGCACTATATTCGATGCCTCCTCAAAGATGGGGTGGAGCATTTGACTGAAACGGCACCTGTGGAAAATACACACAAAGAATTAGCTCAATATATGATACAGATAACTTTACATTATGAGACAATAGTGCAAGTTTTTTGTGTGCGTTTGTGTGGGATATTTCAGGTCTGATCATTCCATGTAATAAGCTGTATATATACATTTTTAAGTAAAAAACAAACAGTATGTTACCAATATCCCTTGTGGTTTTGTAATTAGTAATCAATGATGATTAATTAATAAAGGTATTTGAATAATACCTTTGAATAACAGTAAGATATTGTGTGGAAATATATCACAATGCGAAAATGCAATAATACGCATCATGGATAACGACATTACGTATTGTGTGTAGTTCACCCAAAAATGAAAGTTTAAACATTCCATGTTTATAAAATGCTTTATTAATACATTTTAAAAACATCTGACATAGTTCAGTGTTTTTAGCTAAGCAGAATCAGAAATATTTCTATTCTGGTTAATGAACAGTACTGTTTGTTAACGGTTTATAATACATCATAGAAGTAATTCTCAAAGAAACATTAGCATTCTAACTCTACTGGTTTTGATTATAGCATTGTGAGAGTATCGTATTGTGATCTCAGTACTGTGTATCGAACTGAATCGTGTGTGGTTACAAGCCTAACGCTTTTTGGTATATCATGTATTCATGTCATCTACCCATATGGGGAACTCTCATTACCCTTTCTAACAAACACACATCTGGAACACTCACCAGTCTGCATAGAAGTTGACTAGAGCCACCCCTGCACTGTCTGTGGAGAGAAGCGTGTGGTTTAATTTAATTTGATCTACTACAATGACAAAGCGCCATTAGATAAATCACACCCACGTGCACGACACAGGTGCAGTAAAGTGTCTGATTGAAACAGTCTCCTTCAAACACACAAATAAACAGGGTGAGAACTCACTAAGGATGTCATCGATGTTTCCAGCATCTAGACTGGTGATCTCTCCTCTTCCTGGAGTATACAGACCTGTTACCTGCCAACAACAGAGGTAAACTGTTCATGTGTGCATGTCAGTAGAAACAGTGATAAATCATTATCTTTGGACAGTCATATTGATAATCTATAATAAATTCAGAATAGGATGTTGTTTATTTGAATGACAAACAGGAAAACTGATGCCATCAGAGTCCAAGCAAAACCATTAAAGATCTAACATGTCATACATAGCTAAACATTTCTGAGAGAGATGGGATATTAATTGACAAATGGAAAGTGAATCTTTGCTGACCTGTTTTTGTTTGTAAAGCTCATTTGAAGAGTGCTACTCCATCGCTAACCTCTACTGAACTGATCTTAATTATCATATTATACTTAATGATGAATTATATCAATTATTTTTATGATTTTACCACTGGACTCATAGATTTAAGATTAAAGTCTAGTGTCTAGTAGCTATAAGAATGAGTCTTAATTATCTTATTAACAATAGATTTTTCACCAAGAAAACCTTTTTAAACAAACCATTTTTACAAATCAGTCTTTAAATTCTTTTATTTATTTATTTATATAAATAAATAAATAAATAAATAAAGGGCTCGTTTATGGCCTAAAATCAAAATCTCAATTGAACATTTTACCTCGATTACGATTAATGAACGATTATTTTGTTTTCTGTTTTGTTTTTTTGCCTTCATAGTTCACGGACAAGGTTTGTACTGTAAATATGATTGAGTGTTAATGTGGGATATTTTTTCCTATTCAAAATGTGTGATCTGACATCATAGCTCTCTATCTGCAGTTATTTTATCTATGTTCTTAACATTTCCTACAGATTATTGCTCGGTGTAAGAGATAAATAAAGATCAGATGAAGATAAATTAGCACAGTACCAGTACGAGTGATTGCGTGTTTGAATTAGTCATACCGTTTCTATATTAATTGTGTAGTTGTGGATGGTAAATAGCCTAGTTCCTTCAAAAGTAGAAAAATATGCTGTAATAAGTTTTGAGATTCTAAGCTATTTAGTGATAAATCACCGGACCGCACATTCCTCTGTGCGAGCGATCTTCACATCTACTGTTTATATGAGTGTTCGTGCCACAATGCAGCTGAGCGAACATGGTAGCTCAATATAATAATACACATCCGATCGTCTAATCACTTGAATGTCCAAACCATAAAACAAATACAACTGCCAAAGTTTAGTGAAGACGCAAGGCTATCACTATGTGTTGAATAGGCATTCACCTCTGTGTTTTGCTTTAATGCCACTGACTGGACGGGGCAGAGTCATGTGGCTACACACGCTGTAGTATGCGTATAGTATGCTGGTATGAGTGTTATTACTCTGAAAAGATCACATCACTACCAAAGTTCACTGAAGTCAAGTAACGTGGCTATCTAACCTATGCGATAAATCCAAAAGAGACCATGAACCGTGTTTGATAATGCCATGTGTTAACTGGCTGAATGGATGACTCTGCTGTTGCTACATTTCACTACATCCTGTTTGACTCACTGTGTCAAAGATAGTCTGAAGACAGATATAATGCTATATGATGGACATCTTCACCCCTCCTTAAATAAACACTGAACAGACCTCCTCACACTAGTGTCATAAAGCACATGATCAAATAATTAGGCTACTTTAAGACAAAAATGATTGATATTATAAAATAATATCAAACACACACAATGAGGCATATGCGATCCTCCTCAACAAAACTGGCATCTGCTAAACAACACTGCCTAAATTCAATGGCTAATCTCTCAGAGAAAGCCTCCCACTGTCACAACACAGCCACAGAAACAAAACAAACACACTGCTCCACATGGGATGATCTCAACCGCTCCGAACACAAAGCACAAAATCACAGCAAGACCCAACATATGGCAGGTTTTCACTAAACAAATTTGGTCACATGCATAACCATTTCTTAATGAGATTCATCAAAAAAGACTTTCCTTTTCTATTATATGCTGCAGTCTTTTATAATTTATCAGCTGAAGTAATAAAAATTGCTCTGACAATGATTCCATCTGTATTGTTTCAGCTGTAGCGTGGACTTCACGATTCTCACAAAAAATCCATATATATTTTTCGTCCTTCGAAGGAATGGGTTATGCTTCACCAACGTAAACATATTGATTACTGTTATGCAAAAATTACTTTTAATTAAAGCTGGCATGAAATGAAAATCCACCCTATTTACTTTCTTAATGCTTGTTATAGATATTTTTTTGGCAATGTGTATGTCACAATATGGAAGAAATCATTTTAGTTTTTTTTTTTTGTAACCTTCAATATATCATCAAAGTAGTGCTATGTAGCTAGCTGACGTCTGTGAGAATGACTTGTGAAACCCTGGAAACATTGGTTAAAATAGGCTCAAATCATAAACAAATCTGTAATGCTTCACACTGTATTTCCCCCTTATCAGGCAAAAGTGGATGTATATATTCATTGCTATCATGAAGTTGCTTTGAAACAATATCAGAGTGAAGAACAACATTTATCACACGAGTAAGCACTGTGACGCGTTTACAAGCATTTTCACTCACGTTATTTGAATGATTAATAAAACACTGAAAGATGCTTAGAGGTCAATCTCAGGCTAACTACCTCAACTCTGGGATGATACTTTCACAAAGGAAAAAATACTAAATGTCATTATATATGATCATGAACCAGTATGCTGGCCCTGCTAAAATTCAATCGAAAAACAATTCAAAAGCTTGTTAAAATGTACCACACTGGCAGCAAAGAACCCGCTGCTGTGGTTTTCACATCACGCTGTGCTGAGCAGAGCAGCGCGGGTCACTTCCGGGTTGACAGCCAATAGGATTCGGCCACAACAGAGAAGTTCAAAAGCCGGTTTCTTCACTGTAAAGTCGGATGAAATATATCCCAAAATATCCCTCTTTACTTTAGGACTATAAATATCACTGTTGACACATGAAAACGGTATGGCTCTAATTTTTAAAACCCTATTTGAAGTGCATAACTCAATTGTTAAAGGACTTTCCCAAACTTGCGTTGTGAGTGATGTGGTGTCATATTCATCCAAAACTCTTATATTTGCGTCATTAACTACACTAGGGAGCAAAACTCTCCTGGCCCTTTCAATACTATATTTGAAACGGATAAAATAAATGCTATATGATTTAATGACCCTTGGTTAGCTTGCAAACACTCTACATGAACATGTAAGGTGTCGTGTTTATGAGCCAGTGTGGTTGGGCATTAAATGGGAATAAATGGCCAACAGAGTATAAACTCTTAAAACGTCCCATACTTGCAGCTGCATCATGAGTAACATTACAATAGCTGGTTAGCCACACTAGGCAGCTGTTTAGCACTTTCTGTTGCTAACCTACATTCATCATAGGCCATTAGACCTATTGACATATTTAGAAATGACACAGTAAAAATCAACCGTTTTTCTAAATCTGAAGACCTCACAATCATCAGCCGTTAATTACCGATGTAAATCAAGAGCATCACAAGTCCAAAAGCCCATTCCAGTGGCTAGCGATATATGAGCTAGCTATCCGAGGTAAACCTGCGAGAAGTGTGTTACTGAAAGAGCGTGCGATTACTCAGCCACATACCAGCAGGAGGGTGAAGTAGCGCAGCTCGGGAGCGGGTATTATTGATGATAGTTTCATTGTACAGTGGTGATGGTTGAGGTTGCGACGTTGTTGGATCTTGCAAGTCTCTCGACACCACCTCCTTCTCCTCTGCTGCAGGAAACAGGCAGTACATACGGCCAGGACTACGGGAACTGGCATTCCGGGTTTTAGAGAATTGTGGGAAATGTAGTTTCACATTGGGTGGGTGTTGTTCAGTCAACTAGATTTTGTTGATTAAAAAAACTACAAATCCCTTTAAAGACCGTGTGGTGTGAATGTGACCTATGGTTTTTGTAGTTTTATTTACCTACGTGCCCAGATGTGTTTGCGGTCTCAAGATGTTTTGGAGTATCCTTGACAAAGAGCGGGAGTGAAGTTCCGAAAAGCATGAAAACTGCGAAAACATTGCAGTGCGTTGAAAAAAATGTGTGATGTTTGAAGTCAGAGATGGAAGTATCAGATTAATTGTTTCACCTTGAATGTGGTAAGTTGCATCATCGTTTCCCAACTGTATAACGGGGATTTATAGTATTTAGCAATCAAGCTAAAATGCAAACACATTCAAAGTTATACATGTATTCATTGTATGAACCACTGAAACAGTAGTTTGTTGTTGTAGACGTTTTATAGCAGTTATGTAACTGTTTGCATTTGTTTAAAATTGTTTAATTATTTGCAGCTTGGGCACAAAGTGTTCATGAAGATTTGATTCATATACTTTACTTAGTGATATATCTAACAATCCAAACCCACCACATACAATCTTAAAAAACAAACTGTAAACATAGTTATTTAGGTACGGTGTGCCTTAAGTTTAAAAAAACAAAAGTGTGTGAGCTGATAGAATGGTTTCTTATTGTTGTACAGTTTTGATCCTGTTTGTTTTATATATGCATATGCATATATAGTGTCTCAAACTGAGCTCAGATTTGCTAAACTACCAGTGTTCGAGATATCATTAAGAAGTAAAACAAATGTAACTAATTTCTCCCAAAATGTAAATATAAGAGCTTTGTTATCCAGATAAAGCATCATCACAAATAATTTGTGCCCATTGCGTTTTCTTTTGAACGTTTTAATATTTATGTTATACACAACAGAGAACTTCTGTTACATTTCAATTAAGTTTTTCAGCTAAGTTTGTCAACTATTTATTGCATATATTTAACGGGCTGTGCATCAACAGACTACCAGGATGTGTTAAAAATAAATATGGCAGATTCAATTTATATTAATCTTATCATATGATATTAAAAAGCTGTCAGAAAAAAAAGAAGAAAAAAAACCTTTTCAATGTATCAATTAGTCAATGTGGGTTTTAGTTTCTTGCAAGACTCCAGTGTTGTTTTACAGTTTTATTTCAGTGCACTCCTGTAAATCGGCCTTGGCATAATGCACATGTAATGTCTGGCACAGTAGGTCAGAGCAGGTGGTTTGTGCTCTGTGTGTGAGTGATCCGCTCTCTCTCCTGCAGAAGGCTAGATCAGAGCTGCTAGGGGGATCTGTGGCTACGCCAAGCCCACCAAGCCTTCACTTAGCTGGGAAACATCTGCTGAGGCCTCCTCTGCCTCCTGGACTTCACCATGGTAAGAGACGAGTCAGAATAAGTATTGTATCAGTATTAGAACTGTATTATGTATTACGAGTTTTATAAGTGTAACTTTACTTGATATATATATATATATATATATATATATATATATATATATATATATATATATATATATATATATATATATATATAAAATTAATATTGACATAACAATAGTTTTCTAATTTTATTAATTAGAAACTTTGCTGAGAGAAGCATCTTGCATATAACGGACACATTAATGCCTTTATAGATTTCCAAGCTAAAAATGACTCTTTTTAAATATTTTATCACATTAACAACACGCATTTCACACAGTAATATAGCAGATTTGAATGTTAAATGTTTTTCATTAAAAGTTATAGCAGAACCTGAAGATTTCAGCCTTTGGCAAATGTAACTTTTTTTAGCTATAATTTGTAATTTGGGGTATTCTCATTCTAAATCCGATACATATTTTTCTGTCATAAATTACTTCATTATATACAGGTGCTCCTCAATAATTTAGAATGTTGAGGAAAAGTTAATTTATTTCAGTAATTCAACTCAGATTGTGAAACTCATGTATTAAATAAATTCAGTGCACACAGACTGAAGTAGTTTAAGCCTTTGGTTCTTTTAATTGTGATGATTTAGCCTACAAAACCCACCAGTTCACGATCTCAACAAACTAGAATAAATATAGAATATATTATAAAAAAAACATTTAGTTGGCCTTATGGAAAGTATGTTAATTTACTGTACATGTACTCAATACTTGGTAGGGGCTTCTTTTGCTTTAATTATTGCCTCAATTCGGCGTGGCATGGAGGTGATTAGTTTGTGGCACTACTGAAGTGGTATGAAAGCCCAGGTTTCTTTGACAGTGGGCTTCATCTCATCTGCATTGTTTGGTCTCGTCTTCCTCTTGACAATACCCCATAGATTATCTGTGGGGTTCAGGTCTGGTGAGTTTGATGGCCAGTCAAGCACACCAACACCATGGTCATTTAACCAACTTTTGGTGCTTTTGGCAGTGTGGGCAGGTTCCAAATCCTGCTGGAAAATTAAATCAGCATCTTCAAAAAGCTGATCAGCAGAAGGAAGAATGAAGTGCTCCAAGATTTCTTAGTAAATGGGTGCAGTGACTTTGGTTTTCCAAAAACACAATGGACCAACACCAGCAGATGACATTGCAGACTGTGGAAACTTAACAATGGACTTCAAGTAACTTGGGCTATGAGTTTCTCCACCCGTACTCCAGACTCTAGGACTTTGGTTTCCAAATGGAATACAAAACTTGCTCTCACCAAAAAAAAAAAAAAAAAAAACTTTAGACCAAAAGCAACAGTCCATTTCTTCTATTCCTTAGCCCAGGTAAGATGCCTCTGACGTTGTCTGTGGTACAGAAGTGACTTAACAAGAATAATATGACAACTGTAGCCAAATTTCTTGACACTTCTGTGTGTGGGGGCTCTTGCTGCCTTGACCCCAGCCTCAGTACATTCCTTGTGAACTTCTCTAAAATTCTTGAATCCAGTTCTTTGACTATCCTCACAAGGCTCTGTTTCTCTCAGTTGGTTGTGCATCTTTTTCTTCCACACTTATTCATTCCACTCAACTTTCTGTTAACATGCTTGGATACAGCACTCTGTTATCAGCCAGCTTATTGGCAATTACTTTTTGTGACTTACACTTCTTGTGAAGGGTGTCCATGATTGTCAGAGACCATTTTGAAGGCTCAGGAAATATTTGCAGGTGTTTTGAGTTGATTAGTTGATTGACATGTCATCATATTCTAATTTGTTGAGATCGTGAATTGGTGCTTTTTTGTTAAATGTGAACCAAATCAGTCTTACCCTTCTAGGCCTTTACCCTCAGCTTGTACAGTATGAAAGCGAACAACCTATTCAGTGGCCTTCATGTTGAATGTGACCCTTATATTAATATTTAATGAAGTGAAGGATAAGTGAATGTTTCTGAGGGAGGTTTGTCTCTCCCCAGGGTTAAGTGAGCTGGTAATAATTTATGATATGCTGATATTTATGGTTCTTTGAGCGTGTTAATAGAATAATGCACTTACTGACTGCACAGATAGAATAATGCTGTTAACGCATGTGTTTTGTGAATAATGTAATTAGCATTTGTTCAAGAGGTCATTCCTGAGGGAGACAGCACACAGATACACACATCTACATGATCAGTTGAGGGGCCACAGTATGTGTCGGTCATTGCGTTCTAACCTTATAAACACCCAACTGATTCAAATCTTGTTTCATCTTTTTCATTTCCGCTGTCTTTCTCCCTTCTTCTCATTTCCCCCCTCTCTTGCTCTCTCTCATTGATTTTCTGTTTGTTTTTCAATCACATTATTTCCCGCACACAGCGGTGTAGCCAGCGGCTAAATGGCCCCTCTCCTACTAATTGGACGTTTAATTAGATCACAGATTTGGCCCAATTAGTCGCTGTGGGGAGGAGAGGAGATAGCCGGAGGGTCTGTGTGTGTCTGTGTACATGTTTATGTGGGTAGATGGTGAAGAGAGAAAGCAAGGAATGGAGTGACAGAGAGGGGGAGCACAAGAGAAAGAATGGGAGGGTGGAAAAGAGATATCTCTCTGTAGGCAGCCTCATTAGAGATGTCAGAAAGGGTCTGCCATAATACTTCCCCCCCTCACTATGAGTCTGGCCCCCAAGAGACCTATCAGAGCAACACAGCCCAAGTGTGCTTTGGGGACTCCGACCGTGTCATCTCTCTGTCTTAGGATCAGTTCAAATAACTGCTGTGCTACATTAGAGAGCCACCACCTGCCTTAGTTTGTCAGTGTCTGCTGCCATACCTTCATGAAAACAAACCAAGGGCGAGGTTTTTTTTTTTTGTTTTTTTTTTTTGAGATGGCACTGATTTTTTGTACTAAAAGTTCAATTTAAATTATCATACCAAATTGGCAGCATAACATTTGTTTATCAATGGAGTGCCTCCACATCACTTTGATTGGCTGATTATGCTGCCAGGGAGATGATGGCCATGAAATGCATAGCAGTTGGACTCAGGCCATCTTTGTCCACGTAGCCTGCTTGGTTATAACATTACTACTTTCAGTAAAATTTGAATTGAACACTGGTGTCAAAGGTATTCACATTCATTACTCAAGTAGAAGTATAGATACTAGGGTTTATAAAGACTTTTGTAGAAGTTGAAGTATAAACTCAAGTGTACAAATACTGGTTTCAAAACTACTTAAAGTATAAAAGTAAAAGTAATGTAAGGAAAAAAAATTCACTAAGAACAAAAGCTTAGGCCGTGCCACAGGGGCCTGTTGTGCACTACCCCACCTCCTTAAAATACATTTTTCTAAAGGCCATAGGCCATAATTACTATAATGTTTTATATAAATGTTCATGATGAAAAATTTGGGATGCACTAGGCTACCTGTTTCAGCCGCATATATGCCCATTGAAAATGAACGCACTTTAGTAAAATGCAAATACATTAAAGCACTAGAGATATGATGACTAGTTGCCTATACGCATTGTAATGGTACAAAAAGTCAAACTTCAGAGGCATGTCATCGATAACCTTTAATGGAATGTAAATGTACATCCAAGCTTAGCTCCAGGAATCTACGAGGGCAATGGACAAGAACATTGGTGTACCCAGGGCAGGCTTAGTAAAATTACCCTTGTATGGTTGTCTATTTACAATAAAAAATTAGTGCTGTAAAAATGAATAATAAATCCAAGTGATTAATCAAAAAATAAAAATGAAAAGTAACTCATAATCCTAATACCTTCTTGATTGATAGCTTCCTGTATTCGTTACATACGTCTGCTATGTCCAGTGTTCGGGGGGGGGGGGGGAACGAGTTACAAAGTTGTGCCGCGTTTCCACCGAAATTACCCGGAACATTTTTACCAGGAACTTTTTTTCCCAGGAACTTTTATCCCCCCAGACCTGTTGCTTTCTAAAATCTGTTCCTGCGGTGGAAACGCGGCTTTGGTGTAGCCTACTTATCGCAACATTGTCAATTACGTTGTCAATCGCAAACGCTAATTTATTCAAACGTCTCGCTAGCGAATTACCTACAGTAGCTTAATTTGCGGAGGAAGAAGAGAAAGCACCCATTTGGTAAATGAGCCAGTGAGAAATAATAACTTTTAAGTACTTAAAAAAAAAGAGCCACAAAAAAAAAAAGTACTACTCTATAGGTACTCATGATTAACAGGATATTGAGTGAAAACGAGCATTTCACCCCCCCCCCCCCCTTTAAAGGGTTAGTTCACCCAAAAAGGAAAATTATGTCATTTATGACTCACCCTCATGTCGTTCCAAACCCGTGAGACCTCGTTCATATTTGGAACACAGTTTAAGATATTTTAGATTTAGTCCAAGAGCTCTCAGTCCCTCCATTGAAAGTGTGTTTACGGTACATTGTCCATGTCCAGAAAGGTAAGAAAAACATCATCAAAGTAGTCCATGTGACATCAGAGGGTCAGTTAGAATATTTTGAAGCATCGAAAATACATTTTGGTCCAAAAATATACCAAAAACTACCCGGGTCGGGGACATAGTAACATTGCGGTAATCGATCTGGAACGAGCGCTGTGTGAACAAAAGCCAGATCTAATTCCGTATCGAAGTGATGACGCGCGTTATCGCGCGACTCTTTTACCGGCTGTTTTGAAGGAAGATCAACATTAACGAGGAAAACATATGTGCAAACTGTAATGAAGCAGAGATCAGTTAGTGCCTCACTTTCCGCGCTGACGCAGAGATCGTTCGCTTGCTTCAGTAAAAGTATAACGTGCCAAGTGTTGTCGACTCGTACATTACACGTCACGCGCTGATGTCACGTGTCGTTACGGGATCTTCAAGGGTTGTGTGTGAAAGCACGCACATATACCGGGTCATCACTGGCAGTGTGAAAGTGCCAAATCTAGCGACCAGGGAACAATTACACGAACACTTTACCCCTGTATTTGCCGGAATGGCAGTGTGAAAGGGGCTCAATACGCATTAATCCACAAATAACTTAAGCTGTTAATTTTTTTAATTTGGCTGACACTCCCTCTGAGTTAAAACAAACCAATATCCCGGAGTAATTCATTTACTCAAACAGTACACTGATTAAACTGCTGTGAAGAGAGAACTGAAGATGAACACCAAGCCAAGCCAGATAACGAACGAAAGATTGACTCGTTCTCGAGTCAAGAACCGTTTCTGTCAGACGCGTTTGAGTCGAGAAACGATGAGCTGATGATACTGCGCATGTGTGATTCATCCTGAAGCAGACTGACACACAGCGCGTTTGAACCAAACTGATTCTTTTGGTGATTTGATTCTAAACTGATTATGTGCTAATGTTATGAGCGCGGGTAAACCGAAGGCTTGAATCAAAGGCAATCATCGCCAATGACGTCATTACGTCGAGCGCAAAAGAACCATTGAACTGTTTTATTGAATCAAACTGTCCAAAAAAAACTACTGATGATCCGAAAACCGATGCAACCGGTTCTTGACTCGAGAACGAGTCAATCATTCATCCGTTATCTGGCTTGACTCTGTGTTCACCTTCAGTTCTTTCTTCACAGCAGTTCAGTCAGTGTACTGTTTGAGTAAATGAATTACTCTGGGATATTGGTTTGTTTTAACTCAGAGGGAGTGCCAACCACATTAAAAAATTAACAGCTTAAGTCATTTGTGACCCTCTGATGTCACATGGACTACTTTGATGATGTTTTTCTTACCTTTCTGGACATGGACAGTATACCGTACACACACTTTCAATGGAGGGACAGAAAGCTCTCAGAATAAATCTAAAATATCTTAAACTGTGTTCCGAAGATAAAAGGAGGTCTTACGGGTTTGGAACGACATGAGGGTGAGTTATTAATGACATAATTTTCCTTTTTGGGTGAACTATCCCTTTAAGTGAGGTAACAAAGTGTTTGTACTTCGTTACTTGACACCTTTGGAATTGAAATTACTTGAATCTAAAAATTACTATTTTATTTGACTATTAATAATAGCAAAGCAGCAGTAAGTACCAAATGAAGTATATAAATACAAAATATGCTTGAACTTGAAGTGAGGTTCTTTTAATTGTGATGATTTTGGCTCACATTTAACAAAAACCCACCAATTCACGATCTCAACAAATTAGAGTACTTCATAAGACCAAAAAACAAAAACTCATTTTGCTTTAGTTACTGCCTCAATTTGGCGTAGCATGGAGTTGATCAGTTTGTGGCACTACTGTGATGGTAGGGAAGCCCAGGTTTCTTTGACAGTGGCCTTCAGCTTGTCTGCATTTTTTGGTCTCTTGTTTCTCATATTCCTCTTGACAAGGCTGAAGGCTGTTCAGGTCTGATGAGTTTGCTGGCCAGTCAAGCACACCAACACCATGGTCATTTAACCAACATTTGGTGCTTTTGGCAGTGTGGGCAGGTAGGTGCCAAATCCTGCTGGAAAATTAAATCAACATCTTCAAAAAGCTGGTCAGCAGAAGGAAGCATGAAGTGCTCCAAAATGTCTTTTGTAAATGGGTGCAGGGACTTTGGTTTTCAAAAAATACAATGGTCCAACACCAGCAGATGACATTGCACATCGCTTTTTCACCCTTCCTCCAGACCTTGGTTTCCAAATGAAATACAAAGCTTGCTCTCATCTGAAAAGAGGACTTTGAATCACTGGGCAACAGTCCATTTCTTCTTCTTCTTAGCCCAGGTAAGACGCCTCAAGAGTGGCTTAACAAGAGGAATATAACAACTGTAGCCATTTCTGTGGTGGCTCTTGATACCTTGACCCCAGCCTCAGTCAATACCTTGTGAAGTTCACTCAAATTCTTGAATCCAGTTTGCTTGACAATCCTCATAAGGCTGCGGTTCTCTCGGTTGGTTGTGCATATGTTTCTTCTACACTTTTTCACACTTTGAACAGCCAGCTTTTTTGGCAATGAATGTTTGTGGCTTGTGAAGGGTGTCAATGATTGTCTTCTGGGCAACTGTCAGATCAGCAGTCTTCCCCATGATTGTGTAGCCTAATGAACCAAACTGAACCCTGACCCTAACCCTGATTGAAAAATAAAGTGATAGAAATATTTTTTTCTTGCATTTCAAATGTTAAAAAATGTGGAAACCACTCATTTCATCACACCATCTCCTGACTGCATTATTGTTTGTAAAACAGGGTCTTTATGGAGAGTGTGTATACATTGTTATAATTATAATAGTTTACAGTTTATATTTCTTTAATTTAGCGAATTGAACAAGTGTCTCAGCCTTCATGGGACTATTTGGCCAACCATATTATTCCTGCTTGAAAAGCAAAATGTTATTGATGGTGTAAAACATTGTAATAATATAAACTTCCTATTCATCGGGAAGAAGGATGCGGGAACCGGCGCACAATCAAAATGAAACTTTAATAATCACAAATAAACACAAAACAGCGCACCAGCCCCTCACGGACGACTGGTGCGCGCAAATAAAAGCCAAAACATAAAATATGGCTTCACTATAGTCGCTCCGGTTATATATCCATCCATCTCCTACGTGGGACTTGATACCGGCGGTGAAATATAAAAAAAATTGGGCAGTCGGCAGGAGTCCCCTGTTCCCTGCCCCTCCGGATTCAATCGCGGAGGCAGCAGGCTCCGGCCCCCTGGCGAACGTCGCCGACTCCTCCGCTTCCTCACGGACGGCAGCCACCCCTCCATATCGTGGGCGGCCGGCAGCGAGCTCGCCCGTCCCCGGCAGCGAGCTTGCCCGTCCCCGGCAACTCGCTCCAGCCCATTCATCGGGAAGAAGGAGGCGGGAACTGGCGCACAATCAAAATGAAACTTTAATAATCACAAATAAACACAAAACAGCACACCAGCCCCTCACGGACGACTGTTGCACGCAAATAAAAGCCAAAACATAAAATATGGTCCAGGCCTCGTCCTCTCTCGTCCTTCACTATAGTCGCTCCAGTTTTATATCCTTCCATCTCCTACGTGGGACTTGATACCGGCGGTGGGGCGCAGGTGTAGCTCATCTCCAATCACTACACCTGGCCTCACTCCTCGTTCCCACGCCTCTCGGCCCCGCCCCACTCGCCACAAACATCAACTTTGAAGCACATGCTGATTGATGGACTAGCATTACTCAACATTACTTACTACCTTCCAGCAACACTACATTCCGTGTAAGTAAAATATAAAAAAAAATGGAATGGAATGGAACCAGAACTGGAAAATGTCTAACAATACCCAACCCTACTTATGAAGATCCTTATACTGTAATATGTGTTGCATTTTGACATTTCCAACCTTTAAATTAAGTTGACAGTAAGTAATAAACAATATATTGAGCATTGAGTAGTTGAGTATTGTGCATTTTTCCTTACCACTATTTTTTAATAGTTGTTTAATGATTTTAATAGAACTGTAATCGGAACCGGAACCATTAGGTAGAACCGGAACTGGAAAATTTCTAACGATTCCAAACCCTATTGGCATGTCACCATTAGGGGTGGGAAGTTTCACTGAAAAAAATCAAACCGTTCAGTTCTCCCCGCATGGTTAGGCACGCGCTGGGGCCGCGGTTCACTTTTAATCTGACAAAGCATCTGTAATATGGTTTGCTATAAATAACACCTAAAGCAAACAGGGTTCAGCTAATATATGTTTCTGTTGATGGTTTCTGTCTGCCTTCCCAGACATTACAACAACAGCGATGGGGGAAGATAAAAAAAAAATTGTTCAATGCAAATGCCGTATGCCGGAATATGAGCAGTCAATCAGTCAATTCCTCAATCAGAAACCCTTATACTACACCAGGGCCATCCTTAACTGACACGGTCTTAGTGATGACCTTATACTATACTGTACTATAGACCTTATACTAACAGTCTAGTTGTACTGTGGTTGGTTTGAGTTCCTGTGTGTGGAGCTGAGGACTGCTGATAGCTTTAGTGTACAGTATATTACAGTATCGTATTTTTCGGACTAGAAGTCTCACCTGAGTATAAGTCGCATCAGTCCAAAAATACGTCATGATGAGGAAAAAAACATAAAAGTCGCACTGGACTATGTCGCATTTATTTAGAACCAAGAACCAAGAGAAAACATTACCGTCTACATCCGCAAGAGTGCGCTCTGTTTTTTCAGTGGTAGACTACAGGAGCACTGAGCAGCATAGAGCGCCCTCTAGCGACTGTAGACGGTAATGTTTTCTCTTGGTTCATTTCTCTTGGTTCATGTCAAATTAATTTTGATAAATAGGTTCGCACCTGACTATAAGTCGCAGGACCAGCCAAATTATGAAAAAAAGTATGACTTATAGTCCGAAAAATATGGTATATAGGACAGTATATACTAAATAGAATTAGGACTCACAGCCAAAATTAATCATTTCTTTAATTTAATTTCTCTTGAAAGCCCCTGCTTGGAGCAGCTCACAGCGTTGCCGATAAATAAATTGTCAGATTTCATTGTATTTATGTTGGTCTGTCTGCTATTTGGTCTCTTCAAGAATGACTGTATTTCTCATGCCAACAAGAGCCTGTGTGGAGGAACAGGACCTGGTCTGAAGACATGCATGTCCCAGTTTTCCTTCTTCTGTGAAGCTTCATGTTCATCCAGATCAGCACATTATGTCATGTGGTGTTTAGTCCTCATCAGCTATAATCAAGTCATTTTCAGAACAGGTCACTTTTCAAAAAGTTTTTTAATCAGGCCCCAGCGAGAATTGAACTCGCGACCCCTGGTTTACAAGACCAGTGCTCTAACCACTGAGCTATGGAGCCTCACCTGTTCTTGTATTGTCTTTATTACAATATGAAAGGTACTGACAATCTTTGTACATCTATAAGGGTGTGTCTGGCATACCAGAAGTGAGCACAAGTCACGTGATCAACTATCCAGTACAGTCCTTCTTACATCACATCAAGTCAGTCATACCACAAGAGGAGCGAGTTATGGCATTTTGTTTAATGATTACAAGGTTGTGACGTAGACATGTAGGGGCGTGGTAGAATGAGGCATTTTAGGAGGGCGTGGTTGAATCTTAACTTTTATAAAGAATATCTCTTTGGATTTGAGACTTTTAGTCTTTGCAACTTTACAGATCTTCTTTATGCACCAAGAGCTTGTAACACTCCAAAGAGAAAGGACAAATTTAAATTTAAAATTAAATTAAATTCATGCATTTAGCAGATGCTTTTATCCAAAGCGACTTACAGTGCATTCAGGCTATAATTTTTTACCTATCATGTGTTCTCAGGGAATCAATGCTCTACCAATTGAGCTACAGGAACACTTTTTATTTATTTTTTAACATTTTAGATCGCATCATATGACCCCTTTAATACCAATATTGAATTGTGTGTGTGTGTGTGTGTGTAAACAGAAAACTCTTAAATGCACCTTTTCACCACTTATTTTCATGCATTTATGTGCAATGTGCTATACATCTTATATACACATACACATGTTAAACAGTGCGTATTATTTAATAGCGCATATGTTTTTGTTGGGACTGACAT
This sequence comes from Carassius gibelio, assembly GCF_023724105.1. Classification (NCBI taxonomy): domain Eukaryota; kingdom Metazoa; phylum Chordata; class Actinopteri; order Cypriniformes; family Cyprinidae; genus Carassius; species Carassius gibelio. The sequence continues at coordinate 12,441,340 of NC_068386.1, read as the reverse complement.
CTTTGGAACTGCATAATTGCATTACATTGCCCATTGGAAGCCACACCTCCTTCACCAGAGGGGCTCATTTGTCGCTTGGCATAATGGGAAACAACACTAATGAGACACAAGGTGATCATGTCACTCAAGACACACTGCGGATGGCATCCGCAGGGATGCTTGCATGCATTCACAGCTTGGAGCCTTTTCTCCTTGGAGAAACTATGGAGGATTTGCCCTCTGGGCATTAGATGAAAGGACCGATGTCTCTCAGCAAGATACTTAAAAGGGATTTGAGAAAAAAAAGCTCTGTTTTTGGAAAGTGATAGGATGATGTGAATCGTACAGATTTGCTATTGCAATGCCAGATACCACATTAGTGACAAATGTGCACACAGCTCAACTTCTGACCCTGTTGTGGTTTGTTCTTCATTATTCTTTATTTTTTCTTCTTCTATGTCTCTCTTTCTCCCTAAATCCTGACTCAGCTGGTTGTTCAATAAGATGCTGGTGGGGAGTCATTTGGCTGGGCTAGACAAGCTGGATGCTTGCCCCCCCCCACACACACACACACATTTAAGATTAAGTGCTCTCCTTTGTGTGCACATTGCATGAATCCTTAATGTGTTCCAGAGTTTCAATGGAAATCTACATCAGTTATTTTGTTTCTCTATAAAACACATTCGTTCACTTTGTCTGAAACTTTATTTTAATTATAAAAGTTATTTTCACTTAATAAAACAATAATATGACAGATACTGTATTTTTTTTATTAGTTTTAATGTTATTTAATTGAATTGTTAGCTAGTTAAGATAATTTGCTCTTGAATTTGAAGCTGTAATATTCTACATTAGCAAAGATTGCAAATTAAATTAGTAAAAAAAAAAGTTTATGCACCGTTCAAATGATCATCAATAGAATGCCACTATAATTTATAATTGATTTCATCTCTCAATTTTTTAAAATGGATTTAAAAACATAGTAACGTTGAAAATTTGCAGAAAAATACCTTCTTTTTAACCCAAGCCGTGTTTCCACCGCAGGAACTTTACCCAGGAACTAGGGACTTTGGCCTGGTACTTGGTGTGTTTCCACCGCAGGAACCTGGAACTAAATAAGGTTCCGGGTAAAAAAATGCCACTCAGAAATTCCCTGCTGGAGAGGTGGTACTTTTTCAAAGTTCCGGAACTGTCGGGGGCGGGACTTTGGCGCTAAACATGCTGATTGGTTGAGTTCACGCAGCATTGGTTGAGTTCAACCACCATTTATTCAGATCAACATTTTCAAAATATTACTGTTATTGTGTCATGAAATGTAATTTTAAAAGTATTTCAGGCTAGAATGTAGTTCAAACTCAAATATGTTGTTTATTTATAAATACAGTGCCTATTTAAAAATGCCGAGAAGCAGCCTCACTTCGGCTAGACCTTCTGATATGTGCCGCTGGCTCTGATGTCTCTTTAGTGGTTAAACATAAAATATAATTCAGCTGCGGGGTAAATCTAACAGGTTTTCTTTGGTCTGTATTCAATTTATCTATATGTTAAAATGAAAATAAAAAAGGCAAATTTATATAATATTTCGTTTCATTGTAATGGCAGCATAGACATATATCCCTGAACTAAGTACATTTCTGCAGCTGTTATTATGCTTAAATGAAAACCAAAGGAGGCAGTGGTATTTGATATCACATTTCATTTTATTGTAAATATACAGAGAGGAAAATTGCAGTAGCCAAGATGAGCTGACTGAAGTTATCAAGTACGCTGCTGTTTATAGATTTGCCGGACATCACACTCCCAAGACGAATACACAAAGTCTGAACTAACTACCGAGGATGCACGTCCAAAATCAACGGTACTTTGTATTGAGAAACGTGCGCAGACCTACGTGACCAGTCTATTTGTCTAATCTTCCCGGTACTTTACACCGCGGTGGAAACGCAGAAAGCAACAGGCCTGGGGGGAAAAAAGTTCCTGGGAAAAAAAGTTCCTGGTACAAATGTTCCGGGTAATTTCGGTGGAAACGCGGCACAAGTCTGAATTCCTTTTATTTTACGTTTGAGAGAAAGTCTTTTGATATCTATGCCAGGCATTTTTGTTGTTAAGCCCCAGTGTGTGTGTTTACATGTATGTGTGCATCCTAGTCTGGAGGAAATTGAAGAAAGCTTGGATGGATATGAGCGAAGCCTCCATAAAAACCTTCTCTCACGGAAAATCACTTCCCACACGATCACACTACCGTGCAGTCGGACACAAACACGCTCAAAAATACACACACAGATAGAGCTGTTCCCTCATATACTTTTCTCAAAGGCATCCCCCTGCTGTTTTTTTTCCACATTGTGATTCCAAAAGCAGACTGTGTGTGTGTGTGTGTGCGCGTTTTTTTTTGTGATGTCTGATTTCCTTCGTTAAACTACGTGGAGTCATATAAAGCTGAATTACAGTGTATCGGAGAGCATTTAAAGGCTTTAATCAGAACATACACACACAAACACACATGCTACTGCAGTAGTTGTAACTCTTAGTAGTTTTATGAGTCTGCATTAACTAACCCCAATTACCCTCTCATGATGTGCGTGAGAACAGAGCGGCTAATTAGTTGTGTGTGTGTGAAGGGAAAGAATAGCAAAATAAAAAGGGGGAATTGCATGAATGGGTTATAGTGTTCATTGAAAAAGTCATTTCTGTGGTCATAAATAAGCTTCACACACATTTAGTGTGGATTTGTGTATGTAATTGATTTTTTTTTAATCTCTTGCAATATTGATGAGCATGAATAAGAGATGAGTTGGGCAGGGTGTGTCCCAGAAGGGGATTTGCCCCCTCCCTGCTACTTCCTGTATGAGGATTACACAGCATTCCAGCTGAACCACTGCGAGTGGAGGTAATGGTTGGTTTGGTCACCATTCAAAGGTCATTTCAGAAAGAGTGAGTTTAGATTCAAGCCCTATAATTATGATCTTTGGCCTCTGTGTGAGCACATTGCGTGACTGCTGATGTTTGTGTGTGTGCACCAGGCGATGCTGCTCCCCCAGAATCCATCTCAGGTGCATGCAGCTGCTGTGAATGGAGACAAGAACACCTTACAGAGACTGATCTCAGGTATCACTTATATCCCAGTGCTCATAATGCTCTTCACTATTAATTCATTTTAAGGCTGTGCAGTATATACGACACTGTTTAAATGATTGTGATTAGTAGTTTTTGAAAGAAGTTTCTTATGCTCACCAAAGCTGCAGATATCTGATCAAAATACAGTAAAAACAGTAATATGAATATAAGTAATATGTTTAATGTTTTATGTATTTATGTATCCTATGATGGCAACGTTGCCTTTTCAGTGATTCGTTGTCACATGATTCTTCAGAAATCATTCTAATAAGCTGATCTGTTGTTAAAGGGGTTATATGATGCTTTTTTAAAAGATCATTATTTGGTGTATTTGGTGCAAAAGAATATGTTGACATGGTTTAATGTAAAAAAAAACATACATTTTTTTTCAAATACCGACATTATTGTAGGTCCTCTATGCCCTGCCTTTTTCAAATGTGTCATTTTCTACAAAGTCCCTCCTTCCGACAAGCGAAGTCTTCTCTGATTGGCCAAATGACCCAGTGTGTTTTGATTGGCCAAACACCACAAGCACTCGTTGGAAATACAATGCCCCTTTCCATAATCACCAGCTTCTTCTTTCAAAATAAATGTAGAGACAGTTAATAATGTCCTTAGTTTTACCATCGGTTCAAGCCTGAAAGAGGAACAGAGTGGTGTGACAGATACAGTGTTGAAGCTCATATGTGTTTACAGTACACAAGCCATGGACGGTTAAGACAGGTGACTCAACTGTGTGACCCTGTTTCTCTCTCTCTCTCTCTCTCTCTCTCTCTCTCTCTCTGTCTCTCTGTCTCTGTCTCACAATCACACACACTCACACATGCGCGACATGTAAAACTCCACATTTGAACGGTCAATAGCAAATACAGTAGCTGAATCATAGCAAAGTCAGAATGACCACCTCTCCTAGGTTCACGAAACGGTCATCCATAAAATGAGTTGCTGTTCTGTTGTAAGTAATCTTAAAGATTCCTAAATGCATCTACTTTCCGAAGGACTAATGAAGTGCTTTTGCTTTCGCCTAGATACACACAGCATCTCCCTGACATTGCTGCTTCAACACTAACTACAGTTACTGAAACCACAACTTATTACTTCGCATGAACATTTGGGCGGCATATGCATACATTTCCACATAGTGACGTAGATGTGGGGGCGTGTTTAAACAAGGTTTTTAGGGGGGCATGGCAGAGTCTTAACTTTGATAAAGAATGTCTCTTTGGATTTGAGACTTTGTAACTTTACTTTATCTTCTTCATGCACCACAAGCTTGTAACACTCCAAAGAGAAAGAAATCAATTCAATTGCATCATATAACCGCTTTAAAAAAAAAGGTCTTATTAATCATGATATTTTTTTCAGGATTCTTTAAAGAAATAAAAGTAAAAAAAAAAGAAAAAAAAAGAAGCATATATTATGAATTTAATGGTACGTTTTATTAATGCATCCTTGCTGAATAAAAGTATTAATAATAATAAAAAAAAAACTTACTGATCATTAAGATTACAGATTTTTGAATGGTAGTGCATATTTTTCATCCTCGTGATGATATTCAGTATGTACTTTCACTTTGAAATAGCTTAAAGGGTTAGTTTACCCAAAAATGAAAATTAAGCCAGAAAATAGTCACCCTGAAGTCATCCTAGGTGAATATGACTTTTTTTCTTTCAGACTAATCCAGTTGGAGTTATTTTTCAAAACTTTCTTTGATCTTTCAAACTGTTTGATGCCCCTCAGTGGGTGTTGCATGTATCAGTTCATGAGAAGTTAAATAAAAAGCACATCCATTTAAAAAAAGTGTCTCACGCGGCTCCGGGGGTGAACAAGGGCCTCCTGAAATGAGTGGCATCAAACAGCTTGAAATATCAAAGCCATTTTTTTTAAATAACTCCGACTGGATTCGTATGAAAGAAGAAAGTCATATACATCTAGGATGACTTCAAGGTGAGTAATTTCTAGGCTAATTTTCATTTTTGGGTGAACTAACCCTTTAAGAACTGTACATTTCAAAATGTTTAATATGGGAATTAAAATGTATTGAAAAATCTAAATTAAATTAGGAATAAAATTTATTGATTTTCATTTATATACATAATACTTTTGAAGAATTCTTACTGAATAGCAAGACCATATTTCTGGACCACTGAAGTGCATTCTTGAATATAAATACATTCTCTGACATATTACATCTGCCATGTTGTATAGTCCTCAGACCATTAAGGTTTTTTATTTATTTGCATTGCTTTCCATGTACAATATACTAACTACAACCATGTAATCAATTTATTTGGGCACCAACAAGTGCCATTTAGCAATTTATCTCACAGTTCTCATATTTTCATATTTCTCATATTTTCTCATATTTTAACTCCAATGGCTTTATGGGATAGCAAAGTGTAGGTTGGTTCACACTTCTCAATCCTTAAAGATGCAGTACATAACCTGGGTCGCATAAATCGTCATGAATATACTGTAAATATTCAATATATCACTCACTCATATTTCCTTTTATATTAAAGAGAGATTTCAGGATAGGGTTATGTATGTGTGTGTCATTTGTGTCTGCAGCTGAGTCTCGTCTGCGGGACAGTGAGGATCAGTTCGGCCGGACTCCTCTGATGTATTGTGTGCTGGCCGACCGCTTGGACTGTGCAGAGGTGCTGCTAAAGGCTGGCGCAGCCGTCAACAACACTGACCACAGTCAGAGGACCGCACTGCACCTCGCAGCACAGAAGGTGACACACACACACACACACACACAGCTGTCTGTCTCTGAGCTGACCCTTATTCTGATCAGTCACTCACTAAGGGTTGGTGTTGTTAGGGTTTACTGCCCTCTAGTGTTTGTGGTGTTGACACATTTCTCCCAAAGATTTGAATATGAGAGCGCTTGTGTGTGTGTGTGTGTAACGTTATTTTGACTTAATAAACTGGACAGTTTGAATGAGACAAGAGAAGAGGATTGGAAAGCAGAGCACAGTGGAGAGGAAAGGAGAAGAGTGTGAGAAGAGGAAGACAGGGAGGAACGGAATTGATGGGCAACACTCTGACATCTAGATCAATAAGAGCTGTAGCTCAGGGATTAACACTCTAATTGGGCTGGGAATAGAGACTGAGAACCCTGACACACACACACACACACACACACATGAGGGCTCTCCCAGAATGTTTTACACGGGAGCTAAGGAGGCCTGGGAGGATACTTGATGAGAGGGGAGGGCTGCTCACATTCAGACACATTTCAGACCCTTTAGATGGATAAACAGCCGTCTCTACTCCAAAATCATGGCCCATAAAATAACGTCCCCGGGTGACACAAAGCACTTTCTTCATCACTTTATTTCATTGTTTTGCTGTCTTTGGATACTTTGTAGTTTTAGTCAAATGCAGATGAAGTATAGATAATTGGTCAGTTCATTGGAAAGTAGTGACAGATGTTTTTTCTGTGTGGTGATGTACAGTACATCCAGGTTAAACAGATTTTTGGTCGGATGGAGGCAGATCTGAATGCAAGCTTCAATTTGAATTTAAGATAGGGGCAGGGCACAAAATGTGACCCTGGACCACAAAACTAGTCTTAAGTGTCATTTTCTAAATCCATATGAAAGCTGAATAAATAAGCTTTCCATTAATGTATGGTTTGTTAGGAAAGGACAGTATATGGTCGATACAATTATTTGAAAATCTGGAATCGGAGGTTCTGAAAAAAATCTAAATAAAGAGAAAATCACCTTTGAAGTTATCCAGATAATCCTTAGCAATGCATATTACTAATCAAAAGTTAATTTTGATATATTTACAGTAGGAAATGTACTTCATGGAGCATGATGGATTTACTGAATATCCTAATGATTTTTGGCATAGAAGAAAAATATATCATTTTGACCCAAACAATGTATTTTTGGCTATTGCTACAAATAAACCCCAGTGGCTTATGACTGGTATTGTGGTCCAGGGTCACAAATAATTATACATCAACAGAGAGAAGTCTGTTTTACTGGAAGACTGAGATTACTTTTTAATAAAAAATTGTGAGGTCTAAAATATTTCTAAAATGAAAATAAGATCAATAATATGCATTTAGGGAATGGATACTAAATAGAGAAAATTTTCATGTAATGTTTTTTTTAGGTCAGGATTAAATTTTTTTAATCTATTAGTCTGTGATCCTCCAGTCCTTACAAACAGACAAAAATAGTTAAAATTTGTTGTTGAATATGTTTTTTTTTTTTTTTGCATGTACCATAAACATGCTTTTCAGGGCAACGTGCGCTTCATGAAACTCTTACTGTCGCGCCACGCCGATTGGCGGTTAAAGGATCTGGAAGAAATGACTCCATTACACCTGGCAACGCGACATTCGAGCTCCAAACCTCTGTCTCTGCTCCTCAAGCACATGGCACCTGGTGAGGTGGACACACAGGACAGGAATAAGGTACCAAACATGGACACACACACTACACATTCTCACATATCCGTCGGCTTGTCTGTAGATGGCTTGGGTGGGGATCAGGGGTGAATGTGAGGTTAGGTGCTGTGTGTGTGTTTGTGGGTGTATATATGTTGTAAAGCAGCAGGGGGACTCTGCACCCTCTGATGTTGCTCTGAAGGATATGAGCTCTGTTTAAATTGTCTAATAAAAGATATTTTTTTCAGAGCTGCTGCAAGAGCTTGCCAGGCGCCTACAAGGCTCAGGGTCTCGTCGCAGTGTTAACCTTATGTGTGTGTGAAGTGACAATCACACACTCGCTGCATGCCAAAGATGTCTTCCATCGCAGAGAGAAGACAGACCAACTCAATTTCTCAACAAAGACAGTATGCATGGACAATAAGCCTGTTTCAACCTCAAAAAAGTAACAATAATGTAAATAAAATTGCAGAAACAAAGTCGCATTTGTAAAGAGTAGTCACAATTATAAGAAACAAAGTCACAATTGTTTAAAATAAAGTTGCAATCACGGAAAAAGTTACATTTTTGCTAAAGTTTGCAATTGTGAGATATTAAGTTCCAGTTACAAGAAATAAGGTGGCACATTTGCAACATTTATAACTGCATCAAAAATACAGTAAAAACATTGATCTAGTGAAATGTTATTACAGTTTACAATAACTTTTTCCTGTTAATATGTTGTAAAATATAATTTATTCCTGTGATGGAAAAGCTGAATCTCTCAGCAGCCATTATTCCAGTCTTCAGTGTCTCTAATTGGCTGACCTTATTATCAATGTGAAACATTGCTTGCTTAGTATTTTTGTGGAAACCAAGATAGGACAGGTTTTATTTTAAAAACAAAGTTTTTATAATATTCTAAACGTCTTTGAAAGAGATTTATAATGGTCGCCACGGCTGTTGTACTTTACTGTAATAGTGGAAATATTACTTTATGAGCTATAATACAAGTAATAATAACAGCTATAGTGCTATAGTTAGTATTAGTAAACGCAGAAGCTTTACAGTAGATAAGTTAAAAGCAAAAGGAGAGTCTGGAGAGATGTATGTGGGCCCCGTGCTTTCTTGGGAAATACTGCTATCAACTGCTCCAGATTACCAGACCACATGCAGCTTTATTCACTTTGGCTTCAATTACTGTAAACATTCACCGCAGTTTACTTTCCGGTGATCTACGCACATACAGCGACTCTTTAGATACGCTGTCATTCCACAGACAAACTGCTACCAGGGTTATTAAGGCTTCTGTTTTAAATCATTATTCTTTGTGAGTGTATGGTTGTGATTACGCTAACATGAGTGTCTCTGTGTGTGTGTGTGCGCGCACACTGTGGTTGTATCAGTGCTTCCATTGAGTCACATAAGGGAGTTATGTTTGCAGGCCTTTGTCCGTCTGTTGGTTTTGCAATGATTTGATAAGCAGAATCATGATTTCTCATGATGAGGCTTGTTTTGTGGCCAGATGCAGAAATAGATCATGTAGTGAGTCTTCCACATTGGTTGCTTGTGCGTTTTATGGCTGGGGGAACTTGAGTGAAGGATGAAGAGCAGACGGTTTTTTGTGGTGAAGCTGGCTGAGCAAGATGTTTAGCTGGTAAACCTTGTTAAAAGCTGGAGACCAGAATATATTTACATGGAATAATTAAGCAGACTCTTCAGCTAAAGTGACTCAGAAATGAGCAAAAGCTCAAGCAATTTATTAGACAGAAGCCAAAAATGTAAGCATTACTGGCAAGGATGGATTTTGGCCAGGAGTCTTGAGCTGAGAGAACCAAAATAGTGACACACAGAAAAAAAGCCATTGGAAATCTACAGCTGATATAGATAGATAGACAAACACTGATTTTATGTGTTCGGCTGAGATTGCAAACCTACATCAATTCTAGTTTTCTTAGGCTTGCAAAATATAAAACTGGAATTATGAGAAAGTTGTATGTAGAGATATATTATATGAGAAAGTGTGTAACCTAATTTTAAGTTTAATAAAAAATGTTAAACATTTAATTTGAAATTAATTTACATTATCAGTTTTATCTTGAAGTTGTATATATTGTTTTAAATGTTAAATCTTACATTTTATTTGATAATGCATAAAGTTTTAATTATTTTAAATGTAAATTTTTAATTTTACGTTTCATTTTTACTCAAAATATTTTTATTTTATTTTTATGTTTCATTTAAAGATGTATACATTTAAGTTTAAATTCATTACATTGTGGGTTTGAACTTTGTTCAACTTAAGTAGTAATTTAAAAAATATCTATATATTTTATATTTTAATTTAAAGTTATAAAGTTTATAAAGATTGAAAGTTTATTTTGTTAAAGTTTAAATTACATGTAAATAAAAACAAATATTTACAATACTTGTGATTTATTGTTCTAAAATATATTTAAATGGGATTTTTTTTTTTTTTTTTTTTTTTTACAAATTCAGATGTTTTATGTAGCAATTATGACGTTCTGGAAGACATTCTGGAAATATGCACTTGCTGAACTCCCTACCATTCTACATATTTACCTTAAAAATCAGCACAGAAAATGTGAAAAAGGTTCTATTACTAGGCCTGGTGGTAATGTGCATTTTTTTTTTTTTGCAGATTTTGTCCCTCTTAACCCGAGGGAGCTGGCTGACTAGTTTGATATAATGTGATGTGATAAAGAGTGAAGATCAAGATTATGATAAGAATCACTTCTTTATATGTGCTCTTGGAAAAGCTCCATAATGTTATTTTCTTGATTGCAGTTCGTTGACAGCCTGCTTGCTGTGATCATATTAAGACCAAATTAGCTTGAAGGCTGTGAAACAGCTTTGTAGCTTCAGTGTAACATGAGTGAATAAGAAAACTGTAAATGTAATCTTTGAAAGTGAATGTTGTTCGTTCTACAGCAGACAGCTCTGCACTGGAGTGCCTTCTACAATCACCCCGAGCATGTTAAGCTGCTGATCAAGCACGATTCAAACATCGGGATCCCAGACAGCGAGGGGAAGATCCCTCTACACTGGGCGGCACATAACAAACACCCCAATGCCACACGTACGGTACGCTGTATTCTGGTAAGTCCTCACTTGTTACCTCACTATTACTCCTCACACATACAAATGTTACAATTACAGTATTGTCAGTATTTGTGTGTTTTGTAGGAAGCTGCTCCCACCGAGTCCCTGCTAAACTGGCAGGACTATGAGGGACGCACCCCTCTGCACTTTGCAGTGGCTGATGGGAATGAGGCAGTGGTTGAAGTGCTGACATCATACGAGGGCTGCAGTGTGACAGCCTATGATAACCTGTTCAGGACACCACTGCACTGGGCGGCACTGCTGGGTACAGATGTTTTTTACTCATTCAGTTGTATAGTTTGACTGTTTAAATAAATGATTTTGAACTGAAATCATTTGCCGAAAGTGTAGATGTTAACACTGGTTTGTATGTGTCTGTGTAGGTCATGCTAAGATCGTACACCTTCTGTTGGAGAGAAACAAGTCTGGGATGATCCCATCAGACAGTCAGGGAGCAAC